>NC_089597.1:33885953-34009618 GCF_019320115.1 Miscanthus floridulus
TGATTAATGGCTGAATTCTTATATTGATGTGTGCAAAAATGGATGAAGAAGCAATGGAATTTAAGAACACTAGATATCACACTTTCATTTCTAGTAGTATGGGCTTGTACTCTTCAATACTATATGTAGTTGCTCTCAAGCTAGAGCCACATCGCTACGTACCTATACTGACACTTGATTTGAACAAGTATTACGTTGAAATCTTCAAATAATTTGTGGATCTTGCTATGGTTATTGAAATTTGCGGCTCATGAGATTCTATAATGTGTCATATTTGTGTGATTCTACAATGTGTAGCCCACATGTAAGGGTAATATAAATATTTTATTTAAAAAGTTGAATGTGTTACAATAGGTAAAACATGTGTTGTAAACCATGTGTTACTCCATTCCACACTATATACTCTACTACAATGTGGAAGTGTTACTAGAACACTAAAAATTTGTTACAAAAGAAAATCACTGTAACACTAGACAATGTTACAGTAGATATGTGTTACAAACTATGTACTCCATCACATTATGGAAGTGTTACTATAGCTAAAAAAAGTGTTACAACAGAGAATCACTATAACACTAGACAAATGTTCCAATAGATATATAAATGTGTTACAACATAGTAACACTTTTCTATATATAAAAGAACACATATTCCGTGTTACAATAGATCAGTCTATAGTAACATGGCCAATTGGAACACATAAACAATGTGTTACTAAGAGATCTAGTAACACTTTTTTTAGCCTATAGTAACACAAGTTGGTGTTACAATATCCCCATGTTGTAGTAGTGACTCCGTCGTGGTGAATCACCCAAAACCGCTCACAACTTTAGTTGGGTCACCCACAAGCTCCGTTGGGTGATCACCAAGCTCCTAATCACCACCAAGCTGTCTAGGTAATGGTGATCACCAAGAGTAACAAGCATGAACTCTCACTTGACCACGCGAAGCCTAATGAGAACGGTGGATGCACACTTTGCTACTCTTGATTCACTAATGAGGCTACTCTCTTGGATTCTCAAATCTCAATCACCTCACTAGGACCTTGCTCTTCTTGGGACTCACAAACGTGTTTCTCAGCTGTTGGAATGAGCAAAAGTGACTCCACACACGAGTGGAGCTTCTATTTATAAGGCAGCCTGAAAAACGAACCGTTATGAGCCTCTGCGGGGTGACCGAACGCTCCGATCAGTTCAACCCGCACACCAGTGATTAAGTGTTGACCGGACACTGGCAGGGTCCGATCACCACTGACCGGACGCGTCCGGTCGCATTAAACCCTTACTGGAACCTTACTGTACTCGACCGGACGCTGAACCCCCAGGGTCCGGTCAGTACTGACCGGATGTGTCCGGTCGCAGAATTCCTTCTCTGGAACCTTACTGGAGTCGACCGGACGCTGGACATTAGCGTCCAGTCACTTGACCACTCCAGCATCCGGTCGCACCGAACACAATCTCCTTGGTCAAATGAACTGACCAGACCCTACGGCCAGCGTCTGGTCGCACCAGAGCCAGCGTCCGGTCAGCATTTGACCCTCCATTCACTTCCAACTCTCGATCAAATATGAATGAAGTTTGCTCCAAAGGATCTTAGGCATATTGAGGAGCTACCTAGTGCTAGTTTTAACAAGTGTGCACCACACCTAACTCACTAGACTCACCTAGGTCAAGCTACTCGTCCATACCCCCCTTAATAGTATGGCCAAAGGAAAAACAAAATCCTAAACTACTCTAAGTGTCTCTCCAACTCCAATCGACACTTAGAGCTAGTCATCCTTAACCTTGTCGTCCATCCTTTGAAACCGAAATGATTTCCATCGTAGGGGCATGACCACCTTGATTGCCCAATCGATCTCCATTACCATGACCTAACTTAATTGCCTCTGCAAAACACACGTTAGTCATAGTAATCTTGTATTGTCATTAATCATCGAAATCCAACTAGGGGCCTAGATGCTTTCATCAATGAAGGTGGCCAGCACCACCTCATCTACGTTGGATGACGTCCAGCTCGACATCACGCTCTGGACTCACAAACAGATCTATGAGTTCTCCTCTCCCTCGCATTACCCTCTCTCACTTAGGAATCACCGCGATGCACGAACGCACTCACCGAGGAGGAAGAAGGGGGAGAGGCAGCAACTCAAGAATAGGTGGAGGAATGGGATAAGAACCCTCTCCCTTCCCCTATTTAAGGAGAAGACACAGTAGTTGGAGAAATGCAAAGGATTGGGCCGAAAAACCCTCTCCCTTCCCCTATTCAATGCAGGTGGGAATTCGATGCAGATGGGAATTCAAGAGGACGCGTCTTGACTGGTGGAACGCACCCTGCTCGATGAGACGGTGCCTAGTCAAACGGGACGTGTCCTAGGCATGGCCCACTACTATCACACGCCGAGCACGAATAACAAGGCGTAGCCGCATACAAGCGGCTCTATGCTTCCCCAGTCAGGACCTAGAAGGGCCCAACAGTAGAACCTCCATCAAGGGGAGACCAATGGGCCTCCTGGGTCAATCGGATGGCCCAGGTGAACGCCAAACAAATGGCCATCGAAAGATAAGCACCCTTATTTACTAACCTTATGTATAAATTTCACTACCGAACCTTCGACCCTACCAATGGTAGGGGCACAGACATCGCTCGGGGGCTGCCGAGAGTGTCTACTCGTTTAGACATTCTCTTTGCCCAACCCCTCCTTACGTTTAAAAACTGGAGGCACGGTGTGTGGGTGTAAACTTTGAGTAAAACTGGACAAACTGCTAGACCCTACGCCCCAACAGCTACGACGTTATTGTTCACCAGCGTAATTG
Organism: Miscanthus floridulus; assembly: GCF_019320115.1. Lineage (NCBI taxonomy): Eukaryota > Viridiplantae > Streptophyta > Magnoliopsida > Poales > Poaceae > Miscanthus > Miscanthus floridulus. The sequence goes on from NC_089597.1 coordinate 33,888,767, forward strand.
AATTCTTTGTCCCCGCACCCCAAGCTTTAGCATCCTTCTTGAAAGGGGTTCGGAGGGGTCTACCTATGGAATCTCCTTCAGGGAGAAGCTGTCAGGTCGCCCAAATCGATCGAACGGCTTGGATCCCTTCTGAGAGATAGAAACAAAAAATTGCGATGCTCATGCAGGTTACGCCGGTCCTATCGTAAACGTCGGACCTAAACCCCACATGGACATATCCGATAGGAGCTTCCCATCACTCATGCCACCAAGGTAACATCACCAACCCTCGCTCTCGTTTCTATTATATCGTACATTCATCCCATATATCCAAGCATTGCATATGCAATTGCTGCATCTCAACGCTTTGCGTCGCGTCATGAAGTGATAGTCACCTCATTTGATATGTGCGGCAACTGACTAAGGTTCAAAGGTCGGCCCACGAAGGGCTCGAGCCCACCTCATGTCAAACAGAGCCAGAGGAGAAAAACCGAGATGAGCCCCAGCAGCCTTGCCCGACCCCGCTCAGAAGCGGATAGGGACGTCTCGACCTTTCTTGTTTGATTCTAACCTCGAGCCAAACCCATAGAATCTCCATCGAGGAGAGGCCAATGGGCCACTCGAGCCTATTGTATGGCTTGGGCATCTACCGGGAGGCGGATTAAGAAGTAGTGGAATGCCACATGAGGGCTCTACCGACCCCGTCAGCGAATGATGGACCCGGATTCCACTCGAACATGCCCGTTAGTGACCTCATTGAGCGCAACACTCGAGCCATCAAGGCAAGTGTCGTTAGCTCAGCCCCTCTGGTTGCGTAAACCGAGGACGGGGTGACGCATAAAACACGACCTCACCAGCATAATCGAAGTTTTCCTCTTATACACCTCGGGCCCTACGGTCTTAACAAACGGAAGGGTTCTGATTGCATAAACCTTTTTTCTTGAATGCAAAAAGGGAACAAAGCAAGTTCAATCAAACAAAATGAAACTATGAATTTGTTTAACAAAACAAAGTTGTGAATCTGTTTTCAAAATACAAAAGTGCCGACACTTGTCCATAGATTATAGATAAATGTCCATCAGACTCATTTGACTAACTACCCCCTCCGGGGGAGAACCATATCTTCAATTTTGATCGCCGGGGTTTCTGCAAGAGGAGTCACTGCCGCTTCTATTTCATCCAGCTCAGAGGGTTCATAGCCAGGCGCGAAACTGTTGTCATCATAATGCGAGCGGGTGATGGTGAAGGCTTGGGTGATCCCTGAGCAAAGAGCTTCCTTCTCCAATTGGCACACCCGTGCCGTGATATCTATGGCATAGGCCATGAGCGAGCTGGTCCCCTCCGCCTGCACCACCTACAGGTTGTCGTAGATTACACCAAGGGCAACCTTCAGGACATCGAGCTCGTCACTCTCCGCCTAAAGAAGACTCCTCGCCTTGGCGAGATCCGTGGCCAGTCTGACAGCGGCACCCTCGGCCTCCAGCTTCTGGGCTTTCGCGGTCTCCAGCTCAGCCTGGAGGGAGCTAATCCTCTGTTGCGCCTCATCGCGCTCTCAGGCGGCCTAGTCGCACTCCCCACAGGCCATGCCACGCTCCGAGCGGAGCCTTTCCGTAGTATGGCGTAGCTTGTCTCGCTCCATGTATAGCTGAGCGACCGCCTCGGCGTCCTGTTTCGCCCTCTGCTCTAGGGCCATGGACCTCTCCTCGGCTCCTAGCCTAAGATCCCGCTCCTTCTCGGCCTTGGCTAGGAGGTCGATGATCCGCTAGCGGGTCTCGGCATCCCACTGGAGCAGCTCGTTTGCTCCTTCCACGCTCTAGCGGCCTCCTCCTGATCCCGTCGTGCCCTCTCTAATAGTTCATCAAAAAAACTTCTCGGCATCCTCCGCATCTCGGCGGCCCTCGGCCTCCTACCGTCGAAGATTGTCCGCCTCCGTGGCAAGGGGAGTCAACTCAGCCACCCTCTGTCAGAGCTGGGCGGTCACATCCCTATGCAGTCATGCCTCATCGATGAGGTGGTCCCAATCCTCCTTGTGTTCATAAAGGAACCGGGATTTCTCCCGGCTGCGAGCAATAAGAGACTGAAAAAAAGTGGTGGTCATAAAACAAAAATAGATGAAGAAAGAAGAGATCGAGAGGCAAGACCAACTGAATACTCAGCTAGTGGGAATGATGACATCTCGTAGGGCGCCCCTGGCCTAGTTTAGAAATTCCAATGCGGCATCGTCGAGGGTGAAGAGTTCCAACGATGGGTCCCACAGACTCACCCACCGGAGTGGAGGCTCATCCCGCGTGGGCAGGTAGCAGCCCTCTGATGTAAGGACCAGGGACAACACCCAGCCGGTCACCTCGGCAACCGCCATGGTGTCTGAGGGTCCCTTGGCCAAGACCCCCTCCATCCTACCCACAACGGGTGTCGTCTCTGGGGCCACCGGTAGCACGGGACACGCCGCTGCCTTGGGCGCCACCACCATAGCTTCTAGATGTGACCCATCCGTCGTAGCCACCATCACCTCCGCCTCCATCGGTGGGACCTCATGCGGCTACACCACGCCCGCCGTGGTTGACACAACGGGTGCGGCTGACAGCTCCGCCCACTCCGACGTCGGCAGCGGAATCACTTCCATTGCCGGTTGCGCGGTAGCCTCCAAGGGTACCCCCTCAGCCTCGCCGGCCACTTGACTCGCCGAGGGCATGGGCACCACCACGAGCGATGCTAGACCGGTCGATGAGGCTGTGACGCCAGCTCTACACTCACCCAAAATAGGAGCGACGTCAGGTGGTGGCCCTCGCCTTGCCCGAAGGGCGATAGTTTTCTTGGGCGCCAGCGTAAAGAAGTGCCCCATCTAACCCATCTCCCAATGCTGTAGAAGAAACAAAAGGCATGAGTCACTATGAAAAATAGAGGAAAATAGAGATAACAGAGGAGTCAGCAACTTACGTTGACGTTGTTGGGCGGTGGAGACGTTTGGGGGACAAACCCCCGGTTCCCTACTCCACTGCGTCGGGGTGGGACCATTTTGAGCCTGTCCCTGCTCCCGAGCCAAGGGGCTTGCCTCCCTCATATCTGGGGGCACAGCAGCGCAGCCACTCCCCTCTCTCGATGCCTCGAGCGCGGCGGCGGATCCGCCCACCCCCACCGGCTCTTAGGGCATGGCGACGGGTCCGCCCACTCCCACTAGCACCTTGGGAGCAATGGCAGATCCACCCATCCCTGCTGATTCCTGAGGCACGGTGGCAAGGCCGCTCCCCCCCCCCCCTCCCCGCTGGCACCTCGTGCATGGCGGTAGATCCGCCCACCCCTGATGGTTCAAAAGACATACCAATGGTCCGGCCTGCCTCCTCCGGCCTCACGGCCACACCTTCCCTTGCATGGAACGGGAAGGGTCCCTACATTGATGAGTGGGTACCTGTCAGCACGTCCTCACTTCCCAGGTCACGCCACTCGGTGTCTGTGACTACCTCATCGTCGTCGTCGTTGTCATCACTATCTGACTCCTCTCCTTGCTCCCGTGCCTGTAGTTTCTCCTGCTTCTTTTTTGTCTCGACCTCCTTCGTCTTCTTCTGCCACTCGGTCGTGGTGCGATTCGCCACCGCCACAAACGGGTCCTTTGGCAGCGGAGCCGCATGGTCCATAAAGACGAGCCTCTTCGGCTGGCCCCGCTATCTCAATATCAGGATCAAGGGGTCAGGAGTTCAATTAAAAAGGAGGCACGGGGAAAGAGAACTTACGAAGTCAATGTACCCCAGTTTTGGCCGCATTGGGGGGGTGCCCCGGCACCAGATACACAAAATCGAGAGTGACGCTGGCGTCGTCCCACGAAGGCTCCATCGCCTCCTTGATGCGCTGCGCCACTTCGAAGGGGGAGAGCGCTCCATCAGCGAGCACCGTCCCATCGAGTGATGCTCTAGGCGCCATTAGGTACAGGGGAAGCGCGTGACTCATCAGCGGTGCCACCCTCCGCGTATGATAGGCACTGATGATCCCCGACCCGTTCACACCCCTCTTCTTCAGAATCCAGATGGCAGCAAGATGGTCCTGGATCTTCTTCTTATCTTTATTCAGGAACCCCCACTTCCTCCATGATTCTAAGACTTCTTCGATGAGGCGCCCGGTGAACGCTGGCGCGGGGGTGGCTGCGCCGTCCTTGACATAGAACCAATGCGAATGCCACCCCTTGTTAGAGGTCGACAGACGCATCGATGGGTATTCGTTTACCCGGTTGTTGCAGAGCTGAATGCCGGCGCATCCCATCAACACGCTCAGCTCGTGCTTCTTCTCCTGCTTCTTTAGGAGGGTGACGGTGAAGAAGTGTCGCCATAGGTTGAAGTGGGGACTAATCCCCAAGAACTCCTCACACAGGGCGACAAACGCCGCAATGTGCTGATCCCATTGGGAGTGAGGTGCTGCAGCTCCACATTGTAGTAATTCAGGAACCCCCGAAGGAACTTGTGGGTGGGGTGGTGAATCCCCGCTCGTGGAAGTGAGCGAAGGACACAACATAGCCTTCAAGCGGTGACGGTGCGTCCTCATTGCTGGTCCACGCGCAAAGAAGGCCACGGCGAATGAGGCCCTCTAGGCGCTAGAGGGTGACATCGGATCTGCACCACGGTTCCATTAGACGATTGGGGTGGTTGGATGCGAGATTGGCGGCGAAGGCTACGATGCGGGTGCAGGAGGCTTAGGCGATTGGCGGTGGAGGTTGTGGATGCAAAGGCAAGGAGGCAATATACGAATCCCTAAGGGTGAACCTTTTGGTTTTATAGGGGCGACGGATGTGAGGAAGGCAACCGTCCGCCTGGATCTCCACGCCTGCCACGATTCGTCACCACGTAGGATATGCGCCCCTAATCCCTATCATTTCCCACCAAAGTCGCGCTAGACGTTTCGCCTTCCCGGGCAGACCAGGACTCTTTTCCCGCAGAAGGGATACGGGTCAAAAAGCGTTTTCTTCGGCCTACCTAGGCCCAGGAGTTCGAGGGCTGGCCCAATAGTTTCGACGGCCGTCCCAACAAAGGATGGGCTCATGGGCGGCCAAAACTCAGGCACACGAGCCTCAAGGGAGTCTCGATCCGTGATCAAGTCTCAACCGGGCTAACCCTGGACGAATCCTCGCGAACGGGATACCAGAGTTCCCTTTAAACTATTCGATTATCAAAACACCAAATCTCACAGCCATACCCACGAAGGGTCTGAATTACCCCGGGCGATTCTATCCGAATCACCCGGGGGCTCGGGGGCTACACCCGATGGGTGCGCTCGCGCGCACCCTTTGGCGAATCGAAATACTCCCTGAGCGATTCTATCTGAATCACCTGGGGGCTCGGGGGGCTATACCCGATGGATGCGCTCGCGTGCACCCTCTGACAAATCGAAATACCCCCCGGACAATTCTATCTAAATCACCCGGGGGCTACACCCGTTGGGTGTGCTCGCGCGCACCCTCTAGCAAGTCAAATCACCCCCGGGCGATTCTATCCGAATCACCCGGGGGCTCGGGGGCTGCTATCGGGGACCAAATACTGGGGTACCCAAAGAGGTGGAGCTAATAACCATCAAACGTTGATGCTTCTAAACAGACAAGAACGCAACCACACTTCTTACCCAAACGACCGAAGGTTGGCTCCGCCTCGCCCGGCCCCTGAGGGTTGGCTCCGCCTCGCTCGACCCCCGAGGGCTGGATTCTGCCTCGCCCGGCCCCTGAGGGTTGGCTCCACCACGCCCGACGTTTGCAGGCAGTCTCGGGGTTGGCTCCGCCTCGCCCGACGTCCACACACTGCTCCTTCATAATGATGAGCACGGATAAGACAGGACACTCAAGTCAACCGTAGTACCGAGGACCACACCCTGCACGCCTGTGTGAAAGTACCGTCAGGATATGACGGGCGGGCGCTTTAAGCCCTTCCAGGCATGACAGAGCCCGAACAGTGTTGTAGGCGCCGACTTTTGTCTTACAGTGTTGTGGGTGCCGCTATCGGCCCTCGGACGTGGATCCTGACATAAGTATACGACAACCACTACGATACAGGAGGGAACTCACATCATCTACAGTAACAGACGTATGGTCACTACTACGTCTACTCGAGTAGGGGCGCGACGCGGCACCCTGGTGCGTCGCACCGCCCGCCAGGGCAGGATGGGACGTGACCACTTGTTGAACGAAGCTAGAGCGCGGCCCTATCAAGATCAGCGAACGTGCTATCCCTGGCACCGTCTGTCATGTCAGCGGCGCTGGCTCAGAGGAAAAGAAAAACCCGGCACCTTCAAAGGACCTTCTTAGCCTCTAGTTTTCTTCTTTCTTCCATCTATAACACCTGCTCCCCCTTGATCTATAAAAGGGAAGGCAGAACACCCTACTAAGGGGACGGATCAATTCGACACACCACGCACCACATTACACACAGCTGAGCAGCAACCGAGCTCTCAGTACTTGTTCGACCCTTCCATCAGAGACTTGGGACATGTCCCTCTCTCGACTGTTTGTACCCCTACTACGAACCTTTCAGTGTTAATAACACGAGCAACAGCAGCAAACTGGGCGTAGGGACATTCTGCCCGAATCAGTATAAACTTCGTATCTTTTAGCACACCATCCGAATCTAACACGTAACAAATATAAATTTACTAGTTGGTATTTACTCGAAACGCCGATAAAAAGTAAGCCCAGATACCGGATCGGAACGGCTGGACCTGGCATCCTAGGATGTCGGTCAATTCGTGTCCTCCCTGGGTGAGCCATGCTAAATGGCAGTATCGTTACACCATCATTGCTACGCCTTCCATTTAGTAATGAAAATATAGAGTTCAATCTAAAACTAAGCCCCTGTTTAATTCGTGAAAAGTTTTTTCAAAAAGTGCTACAGTACCCATCACATCGAATCTTGCGATACGTGCATAGAGCATTAAATGTAGACGAAAAAAAACTAATTGCACAGTTTGGTTGGAAATTGCGAGACGAACGTTTTGAGCCTAATTAATCTATGATTAAACACTAATTGCCAAATAAAAACGAAAGTGCTACGATAACTAAATTTCTAACTTTTCGCGAGCTAAACAAGGGCTAACATTTGAATATTCAGGGGCGACTGCCAAGGGCGTGTTTGGTTCTTCTCATCGCGTAGCCTTGCCCAGTTGGTACGAGCAACGAGAAACACGTCCAGCTGAGCCCTTTTGTCGCGTGAGCAAACAAAATCTCACCCGCACAGACTTTAATGCGCTCAGACAAGAAAATCAAACGCATAGCCTCGCTTAGAATCCTTGTTGGGCAAGGTGATAGAGGGAGTGTTTAGGGCCCTGTTTGTTTCAGCTTTTTTGAGTCTTGCTTATAAGCTGAGCAGGCTTATCTGATAAGCCACGATCTGAAGAATCTGCTGTCTAAATAAGCTGGGCGTTTGGCTGTCCTGATTATTTTGGATAGATTATCTGTCCTGGATGTAAATTGACCTATGTACCCCTGAGGTTGATAATACTTTTTTTGGTTCGTCACAATGATCTGAAGGCAATGTTGTCCTGATTATTTTTGAAGTTTCATATAGCAATATGGTTCCATTAAGATAAAAAAAATGACATGCGCTGCAGTGGGGATGGAGCAGCAACCGGCAGTGGGGATGGAGCGGTAGCCGACGGTGGGGATGGAGCCCTTGCTGGATCTGCCGCGCCGGAGTCGGATCCGCCGCTCCCGTGCCGGATCTGCCGCGTCGGAGTCGGATCCGCCGCTCCCGTGCTGGATCCGCTGCACCGGAGCCGGATCTGCCGCTCCCCAGCACGAGCGCCGCCACCGTTGGAGGAGGGGGCCGGGACCTACACGACACCACTGCCGGAGGAGGGGGATGGGCCCCGCGCGCCTGCCAAGAGACCCGCCTCGCTCTCGCCGGGGTGTCGCGTGCCCGCCTCGGTCCCGCCGAGCGGCGCGTGCTCGCCGAAGGGCCGCGCGCCCGCCAGGGGGGCGCCGAGGGGCCTAAGAGAGGGAGGGGAGGAAGGGGCATCGGGAGGCGAGCAGGCGTTGGGGAATAGGAGGCGACGGCGGATCTGGAGAGAGGAGGGAGGGCCGAGCGAGCAGGCGATGGGGAATGGCAGGCGGCGCCGGGGAGGGAGCGAACGGGAGCACGGAGGGAGGGGCAGGGAGAGGAAAAGCCATCGTGATTTAGGAAAAGCGGGGTAAGGCTCACGATTTTGGATACGTTGCTGGCGACGGGAGATCGCGGAAGCACGTTCGCGACTGGACACTGATCGTAGGCCGTTTGTGCGGGATTACTTGCTTATTCCGCTCAGAAGCTGAGCATACGCTGCCCCAAACACAGCCTAGATTTCTCGACTGGTTGCCTCGCTTGGCCTGGCTCAGCAAAGCCAACCTTGCCAATGTAGGCGAGCTTGATTGGCTCTCTCCAACGAGCAAGGAGAATCCTTGATAGCGTAAGAAACAAGATAGGAGGTAAAGAAACCAAATGGCCTGAACTTTGCCCAGCCAAGCGAAGCGAGCATGGATGGGCGAGGAATCCAAACACGCCTAGAGTAATCCGCAAACATTTGAAAATCCAGCGGGCGACTGCTAACCTGTGTGTCCATGTCCATGTGTGAGCTGAAAAGCTCAACGTGGCTTGTGAGGTTAGGCACTAATTAAGAGGTCGCCGGGTGTCTAGTCCTGTGACTGTGAGGAAGAATCCACGGATTTGACAAACGATCAACGGCAGAGCCGCAGAGGGTAAGGGCCCGTTCGGCAGCAGCCGGACTAGGTTTGGTTCCTGGCTATACACCAGTTTTCAATACGGATGGCTCGGTTCCTGGCTATACACCAGTTTTCAATACGGATGGCTCCATTCCACCCGGAACGACCGCCGGACGGCCCGTTCCCAAAGAAACGAACGGAGCCTAAAGGAATCAAAGGCGTGGGTCGCCGGAAAAGTGCTGACAAGGTTTGCATCACAGACCGGAGGAAAGCACACAAAAAGCCACAGAGGTAGCGTAGCAATAGGAGCAACCTGAACGAAAATGTCACACAAAACGAGCTAACATTTGGTACGTAGTAACGTACTGCTGCAAAGGAACAAAGGAAGATGTAAATCATAGACTCGGTTCAGGCTTTGTGCCCTCGCCCCCCAACGGCAACACCAATCATCTCTTGCACCCATCACTGCTCGCTGTTGCCGGCTTGCAGCTAGGAAATGCACCGATCACTCCCCTGCGTGAAAGAAATCAAACGGCAAGACCAATCAGCAAACTGATTGTACGCAAGGAACCAGTAAAAGTGGAGTCTTTCGCTCGCCGGCTCACCGTTGTGGTATCGCGCGGCGGCGGAGGCAGCGAGGTCGGAGGGCGACGCCGCGGGGATAGAGATGGAAAGCTGCGTCGCGTCCTCCGCCCCCGCCCACGACGGCCTCGTGTCGCCGCTCTCCCGCGGCCACTCGTCGAAGAAACGCCGCAGGGGCTTCTCCGAGGCCGCGGCGTCGGAGCCGGTGGCGGCCAGCGGCTTGTCGAGGCTCAGGTCGGCCCCGAGCGCGTGGAAGTGCCGCCGCCTGAGCTCCGCTTCCCGAAGCTCCTTGGATTGCCCGTAGTCGTAGCCGTAGCCGCCGCCACCGCCCGGGAAGAGCGACGGCGTCGGCGGCGTGTAGTGAGCGTGGGAGTGGGCATACCTGTGGTAGGACGGCGGCGGCGACGCGGAGTGCAGGCTCGCGTCGAGGTGGAGCTGGAGAGCGCCGGCGGTGACCTGAGCCGGGCCGCGGGCTGCTGCGGAGGAGGCGCCGTGGCGGAGATGCTGCTGCGGGTGGCCGAGGTTCGGCGGCGGCGCGTCGGCCGCGCGAGGCGGCGAGATGGAGAGCGCGGACGGCCGGTACGCCGCGGCGGCGGGGGAGGTGGCGGAGGAGGTCACTTCCACAGGCTTTCTTGAACGGCTCTTCCCGCGGTGGATGTGCTTCTCGCAGTACTTGGACTCGCCGTGGGCCTCCCTGGAGCACCGCCACTTCTTGCCGTCCGTCCGCCGGCACCGCCCCGGCTCCGGGTCCTCCGCCTTGCGGCCGAACGGCGCCCCGGGGCCGTAGCAGCCCCAGTACGCCACTGCACGGGAACGTACAACAAACTCATCAGCGAGCGATGATACGAGTAGCAACGATCAGAGTAAAACATGAGGCGAGAACTCGAGGAGGAGGAGAGAAGCGCGCATGGAGCTAGGGCGTACGCGACGGCGATGGCTGGGGCGGGAAGGCGAGGGAGGGCGCGGTGTCGACGCCGGTGGCGAGGCGGAGCGGCAGGACGAGGTCGTGCGGCACGGGCGCGCCGGAGGCCATGTACTTGAAGATGAGCGCCTGGTGCTCAAGCTCCTGCCACTGCGACGCCGTGAACAGGCGCCTCCCGCCGCCGTGCCCGCTCAGCATCATCTCCTCGAGCCCGCTTTGCCCGGCCGCACTCGCACAACAACGCAGGCTGCGGCAGCGCCAAGGACGAGACGGAGGACGACGGCGCCCAGAGCTCGCTTTTCTTGCAAGGGAAATGAAAATGGAGGGGACTCCAATACTAGTAGTTGTTAGTGTGATCTCCACTGGACCGCTTGATCGTGTCCTGATCGAGGACGCTTAATCGATCACTGGTCGGCGGGTCCCTGCCATACAGCACTATATATATAAAGAGATAGGTGGAGCCATGGCACAAGGGACTAGGTTTACCGCCGCCACTGACCCACCGAAGTAACCCTAGAAGGCCCCTCCGATCGTGGGCAGCGCTGCAAGTGACGGGAAGCACCGTCGACCGCCTCGGCGCCACGCCGGACATCCACACCACGCTGGACTCCGCTGCGTCTTCTACCCCGCCGGACGACGCCACCGACTGGACCTCGACATGGACTGCTCATCTTCCTCCAAAGCCGACGACCAGCCACTCCTATATCTCCCTCTCTCATAGCCTCCCTCTCTGTATCATGTTATAGGTCGAATTGAACTAAACCAGTAATGAATTCACCCTCTAATCTACACCTAGATTAATCCTAAGGACTAACAATGGTATCAGAGCCATCGATCTAGTGTGTAGATAGTGTCAGGGAAAGTAGCAGTTTAGAAGGAGATGAGAGAGATCCGGTTCGGATCGAAAGAAAGAAAGGCAGAGGGTTCATCGAACCCTAAACCCTAATCGGGTGAAGAAAAGAAGAAGAAAGAAGGGGTCTCGATTTCGAAAAGTACTCGAACCCTAACCCTAACCCGTCGGGGTAGAAGAATAGTAACCCAAACCCTAATCCTAACACTAACCCTAAATCAGATCAGCTCCGAGAAGAAAAGAAAGAAGATCCAAACAGAGAAGATCAAGGGGAAAGGGGAAGGGGTAGGGAGATGGCTTACCTCGCCGGCCTCCACTCACCGGAACACCCCGGGAAGGGCCTCCACGCCGGTGTACTGTGGCCATGCTAGGGCGCCGTGGCTAGACCGCTCGACGGCGGCGTGCTCACCTGCTAGGGAGCGCGCGCGTCGGCAAGGGGGGCATCGATGACGCCATCATCCCTCCCCGTGGGCTCACTCAGGTGGCTCTCTGCGCTCACTCACTCGGTGTTGAGCCGCTTAGAGAGAGAATGTGGGAGAGGAGAGAGTTAGGGTTCGAGAAGTGGAGCCACGTGGAGCCAAGGGCACCGTCGCCCAGACCACTCGACGGCGACGCGCTCAGCCTCGGGCGAGCGAGCTCACCGGCGAGGGGACCAGCGGTGGCGCCACTCTGTTGTCTCTCGTCTCTCTGCCGCAGCGTTGAGGAAAGAAGAGAGAGGAAGCGAAGAAGGAAATGGCCTTAGGGTTTCCACACGAGCGGCTGTGGCAGGGTTTTATGCGAGCGATAACGACGGGCAACCGTCCGATCTGATCGAATAGCTCTAAGCGCTCAAGCCAGCTTTCGGTCTAGGCAGGCGCGAGCGCCAAGCCACTTTCCCAACCCACGCCCAGGTTGTGGCCTGAGCGCGGGAGAGAGAGAGCGCGGCCATGGGCCGCGGGCCGATTTTTGCCACTGGGCCGAGCATCAGTGAAGAAATGAGTCTGTTTTTTTCTTTTTCCTTTTTCAGTAAATTGTTTATTTCCTGGAAAATGATTAATGGCTCAAAGGAAAATAGCAAAGAGAATTTTTCATGTGGATAAAATTCACCAATTATGTTTAAGTTTCTGTTGCAAAGTTTAATGTTTATTATCTTCTAATTAAATTCGAACTAACGGGAGAATTTAATTCAAAGAGCAGTTATATTTAGTAAAATTATGATTATGTTTATCCTCTAATTAAATTGGAACCAATGGGAAATTTTAAATTAGAGGAGTAGTCCGTTTTTTGTTTCAGTAAGATTATGGTATTGTCATTTTCTGACCAACGTTGATGATGACAATATTATAATGAATTTAAGTTTAAAGTTTAAATCTCTGATAAATTTTACACCAATGTGGTCAATTTTTCAGAGAGTAGATAAGGACCAAGAAATGCTCCTGAACTAAAAGAATGTATTTCATTATCAAGTTTCCGCTACAATGATGTTGATTATCTTCCAATTAAATTTGAACCAACGGGAGAATTTAATTTTGAAGAGTAGTTATATGGATTTCAAGTTAATTTATGGGTTTTATGCATTAATTCTATTTTTTGTCCAACGGTGATGTAGAATTGATATAGAAGCATATTGTATATTTTATTTTTAACCAATTAGATCACTTGGTTGCATGCCAACGAGCTATAATGCTGGGGTATATGAATAAAAAGGATTGAGTCAAGCCAGTTCAGAACAATTTTTTGTTAGTTTACTAATTTTCTGATTAAATTAAAACCAATGAAAAGATTTAATTAGAAAATAAAGTATAAGTGAATGTTTTAGTTGTCATGACTAAGTTTTCATATAGATGTATCCCGCATGGGCAGAAGTTTTAGCACAGTACTTATGCTAGTCAATCCTACATGGCGGGAGAAGTTTTGTGATGATTCACATGTTTTGTATCCCACATAGCGAGAGAAGGTTGGGTAGCTTTTATGATGTCCTAGTATTGACCTTGGCATAATAAAAATGCATCATCGTGGTCAATACTAACCAAAGGATAAGAAAAGATGCAAGTGTGACTTGCAAAAGCGTTGCTAATGAAAGATCTCGTTGAGTTCTCGAAGTGAAATAAGAAAAGTGTACTCCAATACGAATTAAGAAATAACTATGTTCACGTGACATAATCATGTGAATGAAGTAAGTTATATATGTCTCCTCGTTCACATGTTTTCTTAATGGTTCTCAAAATTATGACAGTAAAGTTCATGTCATATTTTGAGGGAGAGAATATTAAGATTAATTAAAAAAATACTCTTCATTAAGAGTGAGATAAAGATTAATTAAGATATATGCGATCATCGGAGGAGTACAACGATCACAACAACGATACCCCTAAACAGAGAAATAGCTAAATTCCTGGACCTTTTAAAGTTTCGACAGAAAAATAGCGTAGTTAGCCTCAAAGATGTTAAGGTGGTGCTTAAAGCGCCATATGAGGTTATAACAGATTAAACCCAAAATAAGATATTTGAAGATACACCATCTTTAGAAAAGATGGGATGATCTACGGGAGCATGCTATGTAGAGGTATGTAGAGATCTAAGACTTGAAGAGAAGAGGAACTACGTGCCCACTCCAGTGACTCAGGAGCAACAAGTTTCTCAATACCTGTTGATATTGTATAGCTAACACAACACCTATTGTTAGCTCTTCGAAGAAGATGAATAATGTAAATAAGGATCTTGTAATACATGAGCCTGTAGAATCAATTGCCTCTTGGCAATTAAGAGCAACAATAGCCCATATGAAAGTGCTAGTAGCTGATGCCCCAGAAGATCTCAAAGAATTAGTAAACCAGTTTTTCTGATGACTATGAAGTCTATGTTAGTAAAGAAATTCAAATGAAGGGTGATCCCACCTCATTTGAAGAAGCCATGAGAAGCGTTTACTCGTTTAAATGGCAAGAAGATAAGAAGTTGAAATGAATTCAATGAATACCAACGATGTTTGGGACTTAGAAGTAATTCCTAATGAAGCCAAAACAGTAGGTTGTTAATGGGTCTACAAGATAAAATATGACTCCAAAGAGAATGTAGAAAGATATAAAGCACGACTTGTGGCAATATGCTTTACGCAAAGAGAATAAATAGATTATAATAAAAGTTTTCTCTCTAGTCTTATGTAAGGATTTTTTTAAAATTATAATGGTATTAATGGCACATTACGATTTAGAGTTACATCAGATGGATGTAAAGACGGCATTCCTCAACGGGGATTTGTATGAAAATGTTTACATGGCACAACCCAAAGGTTTTGTTATGGAAGAAAAAGAACATATGGGATGCCGCCTGTAGAAATCTATTTATGGGTTAAAAGTAAGTCTCTAGACAGTAGTATTTGAAGTTGATGAAATGATAAGAAAGTTTGGGTTTTAATGAAAAAGAGAAGGACAATAACGTTTATGCGAGGATCAAGAATGGAAAATTCATTTTCCACATCCTGTAAATAGATGACATTCTACTCATTAGTAATAATGTTAATCTGTCATTAGAGAAGAAGAAGTTTTGTCCTCAAGTTTCAATGTGAATGATCTTGGTGAAGCGTCATTGGTTCTAGGAATCAAAATTTATCGAGATAGAAGAAAATGGGGTATTAGGACTATCGCAAAGGCATATTTAGAAAAGGTTATAAAGAAGTAAAGTATGCATGCGAGTAAACCTACGCCTGCTCCTATAGTCAAGGGTAATAGATTTGGGAATTTTAAGTGTTCTAGGAACCGATATGAGATCAATCACATAAATATGGTTCCATATGCTTCAGCTGATGAAAGCTTGATTTGTGTACAAGTACAAGTAAGAACTTATTCTGACGTAGTTTATGTATCCGAGATATTTTGGCAGAAGTCTAGTTTAGATATAGATCACTAGAATTGAGTTGAGAATGTCTTGTAATTTTGCAAAGTATCATAGGCCTCATGCTAAGTAAGAAAGAAGAAGTACTCTCAAATAGTTGAGGGTACAAATTTTAAGTCATGGTGAGATGTGTAGTGAAATTCACAGTAGTTGCTAACACTCGCAGTTAGAGTATTATTGTGGAAAAGCTCCAAAGAAACAGTTATGGCGTCATCAGTGATGCATACCATAGTATAGCTTGACATGAGGCTTAAGGAACAGGCAAAAAGAGGTTAAGGGAATGTATCCGGCTTTAACAATGGTAGACAACAGCAATAACCATTTAAAGTAAGTTAACTCCTAAGACAACAGGTCAAGTGTGCTGCCAGACACATTGATACTAAGTTATATGTTGTAAAAGAGAAAATCCATAATCATTTTGAAAGCATTCGGTCTGTTTGGTTTCTGGACTGATAAGCCCGGCTGGTGCTGGTTTATTATGAGAGGAAAACACCGTTGGCTGGCTGATAAGCCCTGGCTGAAACCAACAAGCGAATAGGCTGATTGAGCACATAAGTACCGAGTAAGTACTTGCGGATTCGCTTACCAAAGGCTAACCATCTAGTGCGTTCAGAGAACACACAGTCGACATGGGTTTATGGGAAAGCCTATGATTTCTAGATACTAAGGGCCTAGTTGAATATCTGTTTTAAAACAGAGAGGCACATTGTAGCTGTTAAATCTAATAGCAACTGACCGTGACGATGAGGCACGCTCTATATACTGATCTATGATGGAATGGAAACAAGATAAAGTAAGTAAGTTAAGTTTAAGTCATAAGGTGAGATCAAGGGAAGAATGTTAGTTTGATCTCCACCAATTGGCCCAACGGCTAATCGGACCTCTTGACCGCGTTCTGATCGGGGACGCTTAACCGACCACTGGTCGGTGGGCCCCTATCACATAGCGCTATATATAAAGAGATATGTGGAGGCCAGGGCACAAGGGACGAGGTTTACCGTCACCACTGACCCACCAAAGTAACCCTAGAAGGTTTCTCCGATCGTGGGCAGCGCTGCAAATGACGGGAAGCACCATCCACCGTCTCGGCGTCACGCCGGACGTCTACACCACGCTGGACTCCACTGCGTCTTCTACCCCGCCAGACGACGTCACCGACTTGACCTCGATATGGACTGCTCATCTTCCTCCAAAGCCGACGGTCAGCCACTCCTACATCTCTATCTCTCATAGCCTTCCTCTCTATATCATGTTATGGCCCCGTTCGACTTACTGAATTTTGGCTAAAACTGGTTGAAAATATTGTTCTGGCTGAATTATTATGAGAGAAAAATACTGTTTCGACTGAAAAAAGAAGCCGAACAAACCGACTTCTAGGTAAACTGAAAGGGGCCAATAGGTCGAATTGAGCTAAACTAGTAATTAATTCACTCTCTAATCTTTACCTAGATAAATCCTAAGGACTAAGGCCATGTTTAGTTCCCCCCAAATTCTAGAATTTGACACTATGCAAAAAGAAGATTCTCCGTCACATTAAACTTGCGGTACATGCATGGAGTACTATATGTTGACGAAATCAAAAACTAATTGTACAGTTTGGTTGTACTTTGCGAGACGAACGTTTTAAACCTAATTAGTCAACAATTGGACAATTATCACCAAATAAAAACAAAACGACACAGTATCCCCCGGCGCCAATTCGGCTGAACTAAAGATGGCAATGGGGAATTCCCCGTCGGGGGTCGGCTCCCCATCCCCGTCCCCACGGGGGACAAAGTTCACCCATCCCTATCCCCGTGAACATTGTCGGGGAGAATTCTTCCCCTGTCCCCGTCCCCGAGCGGGGAATTTGTCCCCGCGGGGTTCTCCGTCCCCACTTCACCGCGTTAGATAGATGAGGGGAAAATGCATCAAAAATTCGAAATATACATTAACTGTGCAAATATTTCTCGCATGTCCATTGCCAACAAATATTGCTAATTATTGTCTCACAAACCGCAAATAAAATACAAGGCATAAATACATGAAAACCCCGAATCCATGAATATCCATTGCTAAGCATCTTGCCTCTGTCTTCTGCAACTCAGTGACGAGACCTGGCGCTGGTTGCAGCCTGCAGGACGCAATAGGAGCTGTAGCGGTCGCTTCCAGCAAAGACATGCCGTCATCTCATCTCCACACTGAGCTTGAGCAGTCGGTTCCTGATCTGAAGCATACTCCCTCCGTCCCGATTTATTTGTTGTTTTCGGTTTTCGTGCCACAAGTTTGACTCGATTTGTAGAAAATACTAGCAATATTTATATCTCTAAATAAATTTATTAAAAACTAGATTCAAAGATCTTTCCGATGATACTAATTATGTATCATAAATATTAATATTTTTTAATATATATTTTGTTAAAATTATTTCTCAGGAAGCGAAAGCGACAGATATTTTGGGACGGAGGGAGTACATCTTTACTTCTCAAGGGAGCATGGCACGGACGCACACGCTGCGAGCTCGCTGCAGGAGCGCGATTGCGAGGATATGCTACGGCGGGAGGAACGAGAGAGTGCGGGACTGCAGAAGGGCAGCGGCGGCGCGGCTCGTAACTCAAAGCTAGGCGAGTGGCGGCGAGCGAGACCTGGGGTCTGGGGAGGTTGGACACTTAGGTTTCGCTGCTTTTATATGCAGCGTTTATGTGGGCTATGAATTATGATGGGCCACGATGGGCCGAGCGGACATGGTTGTGCAGAGCGCAGAGCTCTGTGTGATCCGCGAAGCAAGAATTGGGGATACGGGGACGGGGAATGCACAACCGTACCAGACCCCGTGAGACCCGACGGGGGGTATTTCTTCGCCATTTAGTTCCCCGTGGGGACAAATTTGTTTCCATCCCCGTCCCCTAATAGGGGAATTCCCCGTGGGGAATCGGGGATCGGGTCCCCGTTGCCATCTTTAGGCTGAACTAAACACGGCCTAACAGTAGTCTCCAGGTTTGTGCTGGTGTCAGGGCTCGGGAACGGGAAGACGTGCTTGTTCGACGGATCGGATGAACAGTAAACTTTGGCTGATTTCGGATGAATAAATAGTGTTACGTGAGAAAGAATAAGGGCGCGTTTAGTTCCGAAAATTTTTGGCTTTGGGCTACTGTAGCACTTTCGTTTGTATTTGGCAAAAATTGTCCAATTATGGACTATTTAGGCTTAAAAGATTCGTCTCGTCAATTACAGGCAAACTGTGCAATTAGTTATTCTTTTTACCTACATTTAATGCTCCATGCATGTACCATAAAATTTGATGTGACGGAGAATCTTGAAAATTTTTGGTTTTTGGGTGGGATGGCCTAAGCTGGAAGTAGCCAGAAGTGGAACAGACGAACACGCCGACCAGGCAGGCAGGCAGGCAGCAGGCTGAGGCACAGCCGCGCAGGCACAGGGGCAGCGCAGGTGAGCTGAGCTCTGAGCTGAGGTGGTGTGGTGGTGCAGTCGGCGCAGAGGATAGGTCGCTTCGGTCAGTGTTCAGGTCAGGCGCAGAGCAGAGTGCGCGCTGCAGAATCTGCGTGCGCTGCACAGCTGCAGCTCGGCAGCGTCCTGCAGCGGACGGCATCAGCAGACAGTAGACAGCAGAGCAGCTGCAGGCGCTCGGGGCGGCAAGCAGGCTGGCACCTGCCGCTGCGCCTGCGCGCGTGGGAGGGGGAGCGGACGGAAACGCTGGGCCTGTGTCAGTGGTGCTGGTGCGGTGCGCACAGACGCACGGCACGGTGTCCTGCCCGCTGCGCAACGGACTGGTCTTCGGAACAGGGAGAAGGATAGAGACGGTCTCGACGGAGTATGGACCAGTCACCATATTAGTGGCCGTGGGGGTGTTTGATGTACGGACTAAGGTTTAAAATGTGTCACATCGATGTAACCTGAGGTGCGGATACTCATAAAAAAAATAAATTGTAGAATCCGTTCGTAATCAGTGAGATGAATTTGTTAAACCTAATTAATCCATCATTAGTACATGTTTACTAAAGCACCACATTATCAGATCATGGTCTAATTAGACTTAATAAATTCGTCTCGCAAAGTAGTTTTAATCTATACATTTAATTTTGTAATTAGTCTATATTTAATAAATACGGCTTGTCAGAGGGCGGCCCCGAGCTCGTAGCCAGCAGCATTGCAGGCTTGCAGAAGGCTGGTGGGGACACTTGGGCAGGTTTGCAATGGCAGATGGAGAGATGCTCATGCTCCCTTGCGGCTTCCTTGCCACGCCGTGTTCAACAATCTCCTATTCGCTGAGACTGTTTCATCAGCTGTGGCTTTCCTCTGCCAACGGTCCAACGCGCTTTGACCCTATCTCCAACACCAACATCTACAATAAAATTTATTTGTTTTTTTTTACCGCTACAGACAAAAGGTTCAATATATATTTGGCTTCTTCTTCAACAATAAGACCCAAAAGAGAATTCTTTCTGCAAATAGGTTTTCAGGAGAGATGATGCCTATATTTGGGTTGTGCCTCTCAGATAACTCAAAATATATCTCCCATATAGATACTCTGTTGAAGACTGATTTTGGGTCTCTTGCTACCTATTTTAGATTTGAATGCCCATATAGATTCCTTGTTGGAGACGGTCTTAGCTCATTGCCTTCATTGAGGACGTACGGAGTACAATATAAGGGTTTGCTTGGTTCCAACCCTGGAACCAAAATTGCCTGGGTGACGAGGTTCCTAGAGGCTTTCTGCAACCCATTTGGTTGGAGCCCTAGGATCCTCCTACCAGATCCAGGCAATGTTGTTCGTCCAGGCGTGCAAAAGAGGTCGCCTGGCTCAAGAGACGCTGACGGTGATACGCAATTGTGTCCCACAAAAACACAACTCTACTAATGCTACTGTAATAGTATTAGTTACTTCCCTTTTTTTTAAGAATTTGAGGGCATCGCCCCTGTCTTAGCATTATCAAAGACCAAAACATCCAGGTTACAGCCTTCAGGTGGATCTCAGTTCTCTGACGAAACCTCACATCGGTTTCCCTCAACTCAAACTAGACCACCTCACAGAAAAAGAACCTAAGCAGACGATCCCAAAATGGCTACCCCTATTACAAACAAAACGTAAGCACCACTCCAAGATCAGAGCATCCAGTATATACACCACCGAAACTTCAAGGCTATGTAGCATCTCAGTTCTCTTTCCCCAGGTCGAGGCTGACCCAGGCTCTTCCACTCTCTGCAGTTTCAGCCTTTGTGCTTAGCTTCTTCTTCACTTCCTCAAGGCAGTGGAAGATCATCCCAGTTATGAGCTTGCTGAAACATGAAGGAGTCCCAGCCATTAGTTACTTCCCTTTCTTTGATTACCACGTGTAATAGCAACGGTAGAAGTGCCTTTTCTTTGTAACTCAACGAATTAAATATGTTTCTATTTATTTTTGTAAAGATAATTTAAGTTTTAAATTGGTAAAAGTATGTAGTATTAGCTTCTATGAAATACTTCCTCCATCCTAGATTTGAATCAAGTACAAAAAGTTTAAGTTTAACTAAGTTTATAGAAAACAATATCAATATTTATTTCTCTTAACTATGAAAATATATTCTATGATTAATCTAATGATACTCTTTTTGTATTAAAAATTTTGTATAGATTTGGTCAAAATTAATTATCCCTCTAGTAGTCAAGAAAACATATGCTCTATTCATTAGCTTTCCTAGTCAGGTAGATTCTTTTATATTTTCAGGCAACACTTTTATCTAGACAAGTCATCCAGGCTTCCAATTAAGCAAACCCTAAGTTATTAACTGCTAAAAAGTCTCTAATTGATTCCAATAGCTCACCTTTTAGTTCAGTTTATAGCCTTCTTAAACTATTCAACCAAAACTTATACAAAACTAATAGTTGTTCTCTAATTGTTGCAGGTTATAAAAAGTTTAGCTGATCCAAACAGAGCCTTCATGCATCTACGTTGTCAAAGGCTGTTTTCATGAACCTTTCGGAATATTTGATAAAAAAAACTGTGCATGCATCGCCTGATCAGGAGCATAATCATGTCTCCAACGGTTGTTAGTTCTGTTTCACAACCTAAATCTAGGGTTTCTCATAAACGAATCTAGGATTTTACATACGACATACCACATATAAATATATAATATTGGTCTGTTTGTTTGGTTGGTCGTCTGCACAACTCTTTATCTAAACTTTCATAGTATAGTTTGTTTCTGTTTAATTACCTACAAAGACTTATTATATGCAGACTAACATTTTTCATGTTCGCTTAGCTGATAAGCCATGACTGAAAGTATTGTTGGCTAATTTATTGTGAGAGAAAAATATTGTTCGTTGGCTGAAAAAGTATGGCTTATAAGCCAAGCGAACAGGGCGATTGTCCTCATGTATCCCACAATTGGGCCAAATTGTGCATATTTAGTTATGCACCCTTTCTCTTGCTTCTGCTCTGTAGCTTCTAAGAAACCGATCACACATATAACTGTACAACTTCCTATCTAAGAGCAACTTCACCAGATCCCCTTTCCCCTTTCCCTAAAAATCTAGTATAGGAGATTGAGAAAACCAAATTACAATATACAGGGGATATGTACTCTAGCAGATTGAGAAACCTCCTCCCCTAGATACGTGGGACCCACGTGTCAGCAGTAAAACCTCTTCTCTTTCCTTTCTCTCTCCCTGTCCCATGCATCTCTCTCTCGACGAAGACAGCACGGGCGCATGGTGAGAATATTTTTAATATAAGTTCAGAGTTCTTTTAAGTTTCGTTTCCATTAATTTTGGAATTTTCTGAATAGAAACTCCTATTTCTCTTGCTTGTAAAGTTCATCTTCAATGTTCAGACCAATGTTTAGTAGAAAATCATTTTTTTAGTGATTGCCTTATCTTTATATACAAACAATGATGCCATATCCTGCTGAGTTGATGAAGATTGCTATTGCTTACTTAGATCATTCCTCTGTTTCACTGGAGGACCACACGCCACTACCATGCACTGCAGGAGCTTTTAGTTCTCATTGAGCGCATCACTCAACAATGCTAATGTTAAACGTAGGCTTTCACATTTTTTTTAAAACTTTGACAAACTTGGATGCCTTCCTTCATTGATTCAAAAACTTAGACTATGTCAGCATCGGTGCCGGGCAAATCCAGCCTGTCAGCATGGGTGCTGGGAAAGCCAGTCAGAACAACGTTCTATTCATGCTGATTTTTTTCTCATTTACTTCTATGCTTACAGCTTCAGTTCTTGATTTATTAACGGTATGCCAATTTCGGCGGGTAGACGTCATAATGTTGCTGTCTCATATGATGGAACACACAACAATTTGATCAGGTGAACATGGCTACCTTTTTGCCTGGGTTTTAATCAAAACATCAGTCAATGGACAATAATTTGATCAGGTGAAGGTACCCCTAGGACACTGATTACCAATATTGATGACCTGACCAATCTGGGGTAATTGTTTGCTTCGGTTCTTTTATTCAGAAACCTTTATGCTGATAATATTCAGAAGATGCTTGTGATATTCATCTTAGTACTTGAGCTGACTGTAGTCAAGTACTACACTCTAATCATACACTATGGCAATTGTTCAGGATAAAATGGTTATGATAAACAATATCGTCAACGATCAATAGACAATGTTTTTTGTGTTCATTATGTTTAATAGAATTTCAGCATACACTGGATGCTTAACACTTTTCCCTGTACTAGTCTAGTTTGGCAGCCTGAAACTTGAAGGTATCATCTCATTGTGAGGAAAGGGCAATTGTACAATTACACGCAGACCTGTACTACTCCAGTTTGGTACCCTGAAATATTTGATGATAGTACAAGGACATACTCCGTAGATCAATTCAAGCTTTCCATCCATGTATAGTGCAACTCAAGCTTTCCATCCTAGACATGAGCTTTCCATCCATGTAGTACGCCAGTTCGGTATCTTGAAAAAATTATGTGACCCCAAAATTGCACTTCTGTTTTCGGTTGGAATTCAAAGATTATTAAAGGAACCATGTCTTTCGTGTGTTAGCCAGAAAATACATAGGATCATGTAGATTTTGAAACCCGTAGCAATGCACGGGTATGAACCTAGAAGAGAATGATTGGGAAACTAGTTTTGTCTAGGTGTCTTGCTCATGCGCGAAGGGAGTCATACTACATAATTATTTTACCATGCCAAACAGAATGGTGGAATAGGAACGTCCACATCAGATTTGTGATGCCTGCATGGTAGCATTGTAGCACCAATGCATAAAAGGTCGAATTAAAAATATTTTTTAGATACATCATTTTTTACAATATTAATTAAATTAGGATTAAAATAAGAAAAAGCAATCGAGGATATCACATTGCTCAATTTTGAGTAGAAGACAACACGCAAGTGTCGCCCGCCCATAGGACCCCAAAGGGATGCTAAGAAAGAATAATTGGAAAACAAGTTTTGGCCACCCTTGCTGTTGCGCGAAGAGATTAAGAGGCTATTTGGATCTCGGCCACGGATAACCATGCCTAAAATGCTGCGAGGTGTAGAGGTGGCGTAGTCTTTAGGCGTCACTGTCTGTGACAAGGTTTATGCTATTTAAAAAAAAGTGTTGTAACCTCTTCTGAATCACCAACAAACAAACTCTTAGATTTATGTGGCGAGCCACAGCTGTTACATGGCGGCTAGTGGTCGTCCCAATTTTTTACAATTTAGTCATTTTTAAAGAAAATTTATGTTTGGCCCCCCGGGAGACGTAAACTCATCTTTGGACCCTGGGGGTCGGAGCTAGGACTCATGGGGCCGAGGTAACACGTCTCGGCGCCACAGATCTTGGCTCCGAGGTGCTTGGCCGTGCACAGCAGGGCATCTTAGGTGACATTGACGTGGCCGGTACCTCGGCGCCAGAATACAAGGCGCCGAGCTCGACGCCATAGATTTTGGCGCCGACCTCGGAGCCATGTATTCTAGCGTTGAGCATGAATTAACTGCGTGTGGCCGCAGCTCTCTCTCTCTCTCTCGTGCGCGCTCTATCTCTCCCTCTCACCGCCGTCGCCCACGCCTCCTCCGCCGGCTGACGCTCGCTCCACCGCAGCAGGCCACCGCCCGCCGTCCACCCCATGCCGGTTGCCTCTCTCACTCCCCCATCCACTCCCTCAGCCGCCCTCGTCGCCCCAGAGACTCCTCCGCGCGCACCGGCGACGAGGGTGGCCCCTGCTTCTCCCCGACATCCTCGTCGGCCAGCGGGCCGTCGGCGGCCGAGTCTGGCGACGCCCCTACGCAACCCCCCCCCCCCCCGGCCCCCCGGCTCCCTCGGCTCCCAGTGATGCCACCAGCCCGCCGTCCAGCCCCAGTGACGCCACCGCCCGTCGTCCACCCCATCTCAGGTATTTTTTTTCTTTAGTTTTTTTAATTGAGTTAGTTTAGATAATGTAGTTATTTATTTTATATAGTTTTATAGTTTGGTAAAGCTTTTTTAGTTATTTAGTGATTTAGTGATGTAATTTAGTTAGCTAATTTAGGTAGATATTTATTTAGCTAATTTAGATAGATAGTTAGATAGTTAGGTAATTTAGTTATATAGGTAGTACTTGTAGTAGATGTAGTTAGATAGATAAGTGGTTTAGATTAGATACTTATTTATTTAGGTAGAGAGTCGGAAACTTTTATATGTATGTAATTTAGTTATACCCATATTAGTTAAACCCGTAATAACTTTGGTGTTGTGCATACCAACTAGATGGACAACGTAGTCATCCTGTATCATGGAGGAAGTGTGAAGGAAGATGAGTTTAGGAATGTCAGTTTTATTGGAATGCAAAGGGTGCCAGTGATATTCGATGATCGGCCATTATTTTCTGAGTTGTCTGGTAGGGCTCGTGATGAGCTTAAATGTGATTCAAATAAAGATGCCATCTTAGTTGAGGGGGTACTTCACCATGGCAGGTCAGGGACAATTTTGAGGCGGTTGGTCCCAATTGCATCAGAGGCTCAATGACAATATGTCAAAACTGTCATGAAGAATGAGTTTCAATATTTGGATTTGGTTGTGCGGAAGTTGTCCAATGATCCCACCCCTCATGGGTATTCACCCCCTAATGTTCATTCACCCCCTCATGGGTTGTCGCCAGCACCAGAGAATCCGGCATCCTTGGAGCCTCTGTTACCCAACCGTGAGGTGGATGTGGAAGATGTGATTGTGGTGCCCGATACTCAATCCGCCCTAATGAGGTTGGTGTATGTCCTGGTGTCCGTGCAGAATGTGGGACTAATGATGTTGTAGGTGCCCCTCAGGAAATTCCTTTGACCCAGAATCATCCTAGTAAGTGATTTATTAACTTAGATTCGATGCCACAACTATTAGGGCTGCATAGACTTTGCTTATTTTGTATGTGTGGAGATTTAGAAAGTATGTAGTTACTTTTCTATAACTATTTGGGACTGTATGGACATTGTGGACTATTTGGACTATGTAGGGCATGTTATGTTGATTGTGATGTTCGATGTGGTTGTATTGTGCTCTTTGGACAATTAAATGTGATGTCTCTGTTTGTAACCGTGGATGCTCCTGAAACAAGGGAAACTTTTGCAAAAAAAATTCGTGAATCATTAATTATACTATACTGCTAAAAAGGCACAAATGTAGTACATAGATTAAATGTAAATTCATTAGAACGTCTATAGTCCAATCGTATCGTACAAACGCTTTGCAGATGAATCTAGGCTTTTCAGTAACAGTGAACGAATCTAGATTTTTCAGACAATGAAAATAGACTTTTCAGTTACAAGGACGAGTAGTACGTTGACAACAGCGATTTATCACTTCACTTACATAGTACACCTAAAGCATCTAGGCTTTTCAATAACAGCGAATGAATCTAAGCTTTTCAGACAATGAAAATAGACTTTTCGGTTACAAGGACGAGGAGTACGATGACAACAGCGATTTATCACTTCACTTCATAGTACACCTATAGGATGGTGTCTCTAGGGGTTGACTGACTCCTGGGGTTGCCCGCCCCCCTATAGGCTCGCCTTGGGCCCAACCTTGGCCAGGTGCTTCTTACCGCCTCTCCAACGTCCATGGCATGTGTATTCTGGAAGAATAGTACACCTATAGGAATGACAGTTTGCTCAAGATAGGAAGGCATGTAAGGAAGCACAACTCCACTCCATCTCCCCATCCATCTCATTACTGTTTGATCCAAGGGCTAAGGTGAAGAGGCACACGGATCGTTGACATGGTACATTGAGAGGCGTCCATTCCTCCTCTCAAACTATAAATAACCCTCACTCTCTCCCATTCACACACACAACAAGGAAGAAGAGCACGCCTCAGTATTTTCTTTCGTTGCGGTACCAATGTCTGGAGGGGCGTCCAGAGAGAGAGGAAAGGAGAAGGGAACTACCATTATGTGAGAGGGTTCTCTTGGTCCTAATTTCTTCGAGGAAGCTCTTTATGAGAGGTTCCCAATTGAGAGTAAAAGTGATTTCACCAAAGAGGCACCACTGAGAGGATACGATGAACGAAAAGAAGAGTGGCCAAAATGCATGCATGGTGAGGACTGCCTAGTGCAGATGTTCACCGAGGGAATAGATGGGGGTTGTCATTTCTTCAAATGCCCGCGAGCATGGGTAATTGCTATTACTATTTATTTCTTCAATATGTTTCTCTTCTATACAACTTACATGACATACTTATTGCAGTCTTCCTTGGCCGAAGAAAACTGTGGGTTCACTAGGTGGGTCGATCCTTAACCTATTTATCCGCATGCGGAGTACATCTATTATCTGCAGGACCGTATCTTCGATCTAGAAAGGGAAGTTAGCAGTGGTTACAAGGACGACGAACAGGAAGACAACAACAATGGTGCCAGTTCACAGTAGGTACTCTGCAATGATCCATATTGCACCTGCCCTAATCACAGGAACAAGGGTCCTCCGCCGCCACCCCCGCCGCCACCACCACCAACAATGGGAGGATACTATAGAGAATGTGCAACACAATTTGCTATGTGGGCACACTACTAGGACAAACCAATCTTTTTAACGGGCCACATCCATATGTTTGTTTTTTAGTTTAATCACCTAAGGCATGTTAGGGTTAGTCGAAGTAAATATGTACCCTTGTTTGACATATGTTCTCACATGTCATTTCATGTGCTTGTTGTTTGCTTCAATTACCTAAGGCGTGTTAGGTTTAGTCCAGGACCTCTGTATCCTAATTTGGTACATGTTATCACATGCCATTTTATATGTTGTGTGTGTTGAATTAGGTAATTCACTACTTCGTTACGTTTTATTTGCACTACGTGAGCTCGTTTCACTACCTATAAAATATTAAACTCAATATTATGACAACAAATAATGAAACCAACAACACTATAAAAGGTGTACGTGTTGTCGCTACTACAGGTGCATGCTACAAGGCCGCTCACCTCGTGCTCCACGTCCCATGCATGCAGATTCATTTGAAAACTAAGTTGGACCACACGCTATCCACTCTGAACCCATGCATGCAAATTTATTCATTTAGCAGAGGCACGTTACATCTGCCTTTTTTATTTGTTGTCTGTATGTTTTATCTGTTTTTTTTTAATTTCTACCAATTTATATTCCATAGTAATTATTTTGGTAATTTTTTCTTATTTTACTATTTAATTTTATATTTATTGGATATATTTTATTTGCGCCGTTAGATTTGGATCCGGCGGCTACAAGAATCGAGTGTTTAGCTGGGATGTGTCACCCGATTACTTTGTTGTCGGGATTCGAGTGTTTTAAGGTGATATGACACTCGGGTGAGACATGTCCTCCAAACACTCGACCTCTGTGTAGACATAATTTTTTTTAATTTTAACACTTTTTGGAAACTAATTTTAAATCTAACACGGTCGGTTTTTTTAAACTAACACTTTTGACCGCGTCTATTGCCCTGGCGTGGTCAAATGCTTGTGCCGCGCCATGCATGGTGGCACGGCAGAGGGCTGACGTGGCGGCGACCGGAATCACTGACCGCTGACGGGGCAGGGCCTGCCGCGCCACCGATCTTGGCGCGGCACTGCCGCGCCCTGATCTGTGGCGCGGCAGAGCCGAATAAAACCCCCGCCGCGGCCCGCGTCCGTCAGTGGCCGAGCAGCCGTCGTTGCCCGAGTAGCGCAGCAAGGCCGCTTGGCCGCCGCGCTCGCGTCCGCCCGCGCCAACCCGCCACCGAGCACGCCGGCCGCCGCGGCCGCGGCCGCTCGCGCAATAGGCGCGGCCAAAAGTGTTAGTTAAAAAAACTAACCGTGTTAGATTTAAAATTAGTTTCCAAAAAATGTTAAAATTAAAAAAAATCTGTAGACAAACCCTAAAAATTAGCGAAAATTAATCCTAGTGTATCTAAATAGGTGGGCTTAATAGGTAGGCTAATTGCTATGTGCTTTTATTGAGGGACCATTTTCTATTTTTGATAAGCTCTTAAAATAAATATTTATTCAAATATATACATGTTTACTTGACGATGGAACATAACATATGCTTAATTTTGTTAGTAGGAGTGTAGAAGTCTGCAATTTAGAAAGATATATATCATACTTTATATATATTAGATTAGTATTTGCATGCAGATTTGAGAGATACTTTTTTTATTTTTGTATAACAACGAAGATATTCAACCTTACTTTATATTATTATCATAATGGTATATATGAGCATTCTATATGGATGGGGGCTAATATACAACGTCTTTCAAAAAGGTAGACATGGATAATTTATAAAAGATATCTGATGTGTATAGTTTAGTTATAAATTAGGTCATTATTTTGAATCATCTTTCTAATGAAAGAGAAATTTGATCTCTATTGTGTTAATATTTTTACAGAATACTAATATAAATATTTTTCTTATCATTATTCGCTTGTTATAGAGTATGCTCTACTTCAGGGTCAGCGGCGTGGAGCACGAGGTGAGCGGCCTTATAGCATGCACATGTAGCAGCGACAGCATGCACACCTGCTATTATCGTAGATGCATGCACTTTCGCCCAGCGAGACACGCATGCTGACCACGCGACCAGCTGACCACCCTGGTCCCACAGACGCTTGCTGCACTTCGCCATCGCTTGAGGCGCGGGCGCGGGGCGTACAGGGCGTCAAGCTCGGCGCCAGCGTCTACGGCGCCGAGCTGCCTGCCATCTCGACGACGCTGACGCCGAGCTAAGGGTCCATTTTCTGAATTCTTTTCGTCAGAAGTCTACTTGTGAGAAACTTTGGAAAAAAAAAAAGCTAAAAAGTAAAAAATTCGGCACGGACGCGTGACGAATATACCACGCGTTGCCTTGGGCAAGATCGGCTCCCCTCCAGGCTCCAGACCTCGCCTTCTCGCCGCTCGCGGAACCGCCGCCGCCACCACACCACTCTCCAGCCCCGCCGCCGCCGCAATCGCATCCTCTTCTCGGCCTTGCAGAGCTTCTCGACCACCCTCGGTCCCCTCCACCTCCGAGCACCCCCGCTCCGCCCTCGCCCGGCGCCGGCGGGGAACCCGACCGAGCAGGATGGGGTTTATCGGCGCGCACGGCGTGGAGACGCTGAAGCGGTACAGGTACAGCGGGGAGGACCGCTCGGTGGTGGCCAAGTACGTGCTCCAGCCCTTCTGGAGCCGATGCGTCACCCTCTTCCCGCTCTGGATGCCGTGAGTAGTCTCCATCCCCTCTCTTTGTGCTGCGTGTGAGCGACTGAGCGCTCCAGTTCACGACCTACTATTGTTCTAATAGTGGTTAGTCCGCGCGTGTTTGTCCTGTGACTAGTTCCAAATCCTGTTTGGGTGTTCGATTGGTCTCCTTCTGCGTGGCTTCTATTGGTAGGGGTCGAGTAGTTGCTGCGTCTGCCCATTCCCCAATTTGTAAGGGCAGTAACAAGTATTGCTATGTACGATCTCCCGAGAAGGATTAGTTGTTTGTGCTTGGCTGTTGTTGTGGAATATTTGAATTTGAGATGCGCGGAACGCTGCGTAGGTTGTTCCGCACAAGATCACTATGGTCTATGGGAGGGAATATTTCAGAAGGTATAAGGAGGCGCTTAAGATCAAGGAATTAATACGGCTGACATCTGGTTCTTATCTGAAACTGAATGGATTTACAGGTAGTTGTGTACGGAGTATGTGTGTTAGCTTGTTATGGTATTTTACTGTTTCCATTTTTTAGTAGCCGGTGGATTCTATGCCACAAAGCAATAATAATTGCATGCACTCACCTGCTGCTAAGTGTTTGCTTGTCCCCCTGGTTTGGTGAGCAAATGTAGAAGTTTTCCTAATTATATTTGGGCAGTGAGAGGGGGGTGGGGGGGACCTGGTAAGCTTACTTCCACATGTGAACAATGAGTTTTGACTCGATGATTTTCTTGTACAACCAACCAATTGTGGCCTGGAGAACAAACAGCAAAGTGCTCTTAGGCTCCATGTTGCAGAGATCTGACTTTTTGGCAAATCAAGCTTAACGAATTGGCAGGAACACTTGCAAGAAAAGAGAGTTTATGTACAAGATCACGGCTTGACCGCCGGACACAGAGAATCCCCATCGCAACACCTAGGCTCTCACCCCTTTGTTAAATCAAGCTTTAGCACAGTGCAAGCATCAAGTTTCATGTTGCCCTTTGTTCTTTCCCTATCAAAACTTCTGTGCTAACTTACAATTTTCTTCATTTGCATGTATGGATTCACAAATAGACCAAACATGGTAAGGGATCGATGACCACATTGTCAATTCTTCATTGGATTCATCTCATCTGGTGCAGTACATGGTTATGCTTTCCAACATTTCAGATCACACTCGCAGGATTTTCGTTTCTAGTTCTATCAGCGCTGCTTGGCTATGTAAGTGTCTCTTTTGCTTGAACTAGTTGCAATTTTGTGAAGCTGTTAACCGGCTGTTAAGATCCCAACCTGTGCGTCTTTTGATGCATTCTATATCATGATAGAACCCATCATTTTTTTAAGTTGTTGCTATGGTGACCACTTATGCAGATATATTCGCCTCGCCTTGACACTGCTCCCCCTAGGTGGGTCCATCTTGCCCATGGATTACTCCTCTTCTTGTACCAGGTCTGTGAAACTTACTAATTATGAGAATCTAAATGGACAATTAAGTCTTTTTTCTGCTTCCTTTTCCCCCTCATTTGATTACCAAATAGTAATACATTGCCAAGCAAGAGTATTTCAATTTAAAAGTTTTTGAATGCCCTGCTTTTCTTATCTTGGGATTTAGTTTCCTCCCAAGAGAGAGAAGAACCCAGGCAAACAAGGGGATTGTGTCAGTGTTAACTTTAGGATTTATGGCTAACTTATGTGGAATGAGGTGTGCTTTGTTGTTCTAGGTGGTTTAAAAATGAGTTTCATGTCAGCTTTTGCGGAACAGTCTTTGCAGCTTAGTTGTAGGTCTAGAAAATTCAATTGTAAGGGCTCAATTTAAACATGCTTTGGAATGGTCAAAATTAATAGTCACTGTCGGAAAAGATAATGGAACATGTTTCATTCAGTTAAATGAGAAAGACACTCTTTTGGCACTCGCCGATGTACTAATTAGCATTAACCCTGTGCCCTTTCTGTGTTTTATTAGACTGGTACAATTTACTTTGCACTTTGCATTATTGGTACCATGCATCATCCAAAGTTTCAAACCTGTTTTGTAAACAACTATGACATTATATTAAATCTTGAGATGCAAACAACTTGGTAAACTCTAGTCTGTTCATATTAGCCAGAATGTATTTTGACATAGTATCTCCTTATTGACATTAAAAAGAAGTCCAGAATTTTATTTTTTCTATTTTGTTATCTGCTGGTATGCATAATGGTTCACTGGATGCCTGATTAAACTGGTGACTATGATGCCAGCTTGCTCATAAATTTGATAGAGTTTAATAAACTATATTGTCCTATAGCATCTTGCCTTGACGGTATAATATTGCCTCCATGCTAGACTTTTGATGCTGTTGATGGTAAACAAGCGAGGCGTACTAGCTCATCAAGCCCTCTTGGAGAACTTTTTGATCATGGTACTTTTTAGCCCTCATTTTCCCTTTTCCTATCTCTATTAGCATGGCATCTTACATCTCTAAATTGCCATTTTACAGGATGTGATGCACTTGCCTGTGCTGTAAGGATTTTCTAAGCCCTTACACCTTTTCCTCCTTTGACAGCCCTTACACCTTTTCCTCCTTTGACCTTTGAGATGTTTCTCTGATTTGTTGTTAGTTTGAAGCTTTGGCCCTTGGAAGCACCTTGATGTGTGGAGGATGGACATTCTGGTTCTGGGTGGTTGCTGCTGTCCCGTTCTATCTTGCAACCTGGGAACAGTAAGACCCTTGAAACCCATTTGGTGTGTACATACTCTAATTTGAGCAAAATTTGGTATTTCCGCCCCAAATGTTACTATGTGTTCTGAATTTCTGATCACTCAATCAAATGATTAGATTTCACAGTGCTCGCTATAGTAAAAGCTTCTTAGGCTTATAGGCTCTGTACCTATTGTGGCATTAAGTTATCTCAACGTTATCTAGTTTGAATGCTGGTGAATTTCTTTTGCATGTTATTGTTTAATGTGCCATGGGATGTAATATGATAAAACGTGACAAAATAGCTCTAATGTGGATTGCTTCATGGTTACTTCCAGTCTTCCACAATATCTAGGGAACACATTGGTGACGTGGTGTTTTTTCCCCCATTTTCTTAACAAGTATGACAGTGTCGAAAAAAGTGCTAAGGCGTTAGACTGTCAGTGGGGTGAGGTCGTGCCTATCGCCTCATCATTGATTAGGGGGGCTACTCTGATCAGGCGCTAGACGGGGTGGATGGTGCTTAGAACCTCAGTGCCACCTAGGCAGCCTAGAATGCCGAATTTTGAAATAGTGGTAGATGATTGCTCTACTTTGGTTCATGCTGAATGGCTCCTCATTTTTCTATATTTATACGACATATTGCCTCTTGTTTCTTCTAGTTAGGGAAAGTACTTTGGTGTCGCTTTATAGGTGGATCTTGAGACAATTTAACAGACAACAAGTGGTCTCGTAGACTTGTAGAATTTAACAATCATTAGTTTATGCATGGAAGAAAACAATGTTTTGAGTTGCATACCAATAACAACTCCAACAATAGTACACAAAGTAGTATCATATTCCTAGATTTAACAATACCTCTTTCTATCACCTCCTCCCCTCTCCTCCACATCATAACAAAATCCTATGTGGCATTTCATGAGACAGCCTATGAGGCAGCTGGTGTTTACCAATGTACTTGACCTTGTGTCTTCTGTTGTTGCAAATGATTTCACACAAGAAAATTTATAGGTTTCAGTCATTAGTTTTACATCTTGTATTGCTGAACTGATGTTCTTAATGTTTATATTTTTGTCTGCTAATCCATGATATTAACAAAGGTCTGTCTGCTATTTATCGGTATTTACCCGTGTGTCACCAGCTTCTTTACAAACACACTCATTCTTCCTACAATAAATGGACCAACGGAGGGCCTGATGCTGATCTATGTATCCCATTTGTTTACATTTCTTACTGGTAATTTCCCCTATAAGCAAATCTTGATATGCATTAACTTTCTTCGTCAAATCTCTGTTACATTCTTGATTGTTCTAAAATCAGAACGTTTACTGCAATTCATGTTGTTTGTTCTCTTAATCTAGGCGCTGAATGGTGGGCACAGGATTTTCGGAAATCACTACCCTTTTTGGGTTGGATTCCACTTCCATTTCTTTCCGGTATGTACTCTTGGGACTATGAGATGACGTCACCATTTTATGCGAACACATTACTTTTTCCTTTATGCCTTATTGGCATGATATTTGATTGCAAGCATATAAGTATTTCTGTGCTCTTTGCCACAATGCGATATCTGTTTCTTTAGTCAACTGAGTCTGTTTGCCAGAAGCACAATGCTCACGGGCTCACATAATTATTACTGTAATTATTTCTAAAGTTCTTCCTTTTGCTTGTTTCAGAAATCGAAATCCCCTTGTATGTTCTTGTGCTGATTCTTATGATTGTATGTGCCGTTATACCTACTGTTAGATCCAAGTAAGCTTCTCTTCCTTTTCCTCTACTCCCTAACTGCTCTTTGCATTGAGCATCCAGAACTATTATGGAACTACACACAAATGCTGATTCGTCCTGTTTCTTGAATTGATAAATGTAACTAGTGACTTTGGGACATTCACCTCAGTACAAAGCAATAATGATAATTGATAAATGTAACTGTGATGCGTGTCCCATATTTGCTAATGATTAGTTCTACCAATATGTTACTGTCCTTTGTATTCGTTCCCCAGAACTGCTTTCAATATCCTTCCATTTTCATAAATCGTCACTTTCTTTGCTAGTGATTTCAATAAAATTTACCACAATGTGGAGCAAGAATAATAGTTAGTTAATGTAACTGTGTTGCATATGATCAATCTTTGCTTAGAAGTGATTCTTTTGTTGTCCAGTGTCAGCAATGTCCAAGAGGTAGTTGAGACGCGAAAAGGAAGCATGGCATTAGCATTAGCCATGGTAAGCTTTTGACTTTTCCCATATGCGGACAGTATATTGGCTTGCTACTGTGCTTTTGGAAACAGTAAGCGATAATACATTTGAACATATTAAACCCTAAGCCAGTAAGCAAGGAAGGGTTAGCTTTTTTTTAAAAAAAGAAATGTGTATTCTTTTGCATACAGTTTTCAACTTTGCTCCCATTAATATAATTTATTTTCATGAAGTTTATATATGTTTGCATTGCCAGTGCTGAAAAAGCTATAGAAAACTAGTTCCCTCCAGAGCATTTATAGCCTCCTAGAACATCTAAGTTGTCAATGTGAGAACTCCGCTTTTGTTTCAATATTATTGCCTCTTTAGTTTATATTACATAACTATCTTGTATTTGGCAGTCTCAGGTTGCATGTGCTGTTATTTTATATTAATGTTTGTTTTCTTATGTTTTTTATTCTTGGCTGCAGATCCTCCCTTTTATTGCACTGTTAGCTGGAGTTGCTATCTGGTATGCCAACTGAAAAATGTATCATTGTTTATTGTATAGGATAGAGCTTCGGAAATATATATGATACACTTAGGTCCCTGTTATTTGTTGTGCAGGTCTTATCTTTCTCCTTCAAGTATAATGAGGAACCAACCACATTTGCTCGTAATTGGAACTGGCTTTAATTTTGGATATTTGGTGGTAAGTTTCATTGCTGTTGTTTTTTGTTCTTAGATTATTTAGCTTAGGAAAAAGTTCAAATTACTCCCGCCAAGTTTGTCCTATGTCCACATAACCCCCTAAACTAACATTTGATTCAATTTACTCCCTCCAACTATTTCAGTTGGTCTAGTTTACCCCTTAACAAGATTTTTTTTTTTTGTGTTCTGCACATGTAAATTGAGTTTTAATATCGAATTTTGTGAGGTAATAGAGGACATCATAAGTTATGTTAGAAAAAATATATCTTAATTTTTGGGCACTATTTTGATAGCTTAGGAAATTTAATAATAAATTAACACTAGAGATACAATATCGTACAAAACATATTGATGAAAAATGAATAATGTATTTTTCTAGCACAAAATATATGTCATCACCTCACAAAATCTGAAACTTAAAAACACAATTTGTACATAGAGAAACAAAAAAGAAAAATGTAAATTGGACCAAATGTTAGTTTAGAGGGTTATCTGGCCAGGTCAAACTTGTGTGTGTGTGTGTGTGTGGGGGGGGGGGGGGGGGGGGGGGGGGGGGGGGGGCGCTAACATGTGCCACCAATAAAAACGGAGGAGGATATATATAAAAAACATCAATAATAAACAGAGTTTTATATTTAGGCTTCGAAAATTTAATTTGCTGAAGTTCCTTATGATTTAATTTTGTAAGGCGGGATTGATTGGAAATAGCAACCTCGCCACTACCCAGGACCCAGGTCACACAAAAGTCATCTCAGTCTCATTAGTACTGCTGATATAGAATATAAAATAACAGCACATGCAACCTGACAGAATATAAAATAACAGCATACACAAAAGCCTCAGGTTTGATTGG
The DNA here is from genome assembly GCF_019320115.1 of Miscanthus floridulus. Classification (NCBI taxonomy): domain Eukaryota; kingdom Viridiplantae; phylum Streptophyta; class Magnoliopsida; order Poales; family Poaceae; genus Miscanthus; species Miscanthus floridulus. The sequence goes on from NC_089597.1 coordinate 33,924,638, forward strand.
AATGCATGAGCCAAGCAGTGCACCTGATGACTCATATGAACATCAGATTAGACTGGACTTAATTTCTGTTGTTGCATGATGCCTTTAGTAATGTGTGGTTTTCTGAAGGAACAAACTCAGTGCAATACTTACACACTATCACTCATTTTGTTTATATCTACAAATACTGCTCATCATCTTATAATGTGAATAATCATCTTTGAGCAGGGAAGAATGATACTTGCTCATTTGTGTGATGAGCCCAAAGGTCTAAAATCTGGGATGTTCATGGTATGGCTTTGAAGTCTCCTGTCTTCTCATCTTTATTTAGGTGCCAAGTGTAGGCCACTTTTTAAGTACTGACTAAAACCTCTTGTTTCAGTCTCTGGTGTTTCTTTGTTTTCCGATTGCAAATGCTCTCATTGCAAAGATCAACGATGGGTAAGCTCTTAATGTGTTTATTCCACCTAGTACTGGTAACATCTGAAAGACAGCTCTTTTATGTTTACACTAAATGACTCGATCTTCTTACTGGCAGGAGTCCTTTAGTTGATGAGCTTGTGCTGCTGCTTCTTTATTGTGCATATACAGGTGAACTTGAGCATTTTCAGTTTCATACTTGCATCTTATGATCATTTCTATGGAATCTTTCCTAGGCACTAACATTCGGTTTGTCCACTCTGTTCAATAGTATCATGCTTTGTGGGCCTAAAGAGCCCGTTTAGATTTATAAAGTGCTATTTCAGATAGTACATTCTCATTTCCTAGCAATGGATCACTAGCACCATAAAACTTTACCTTTTTTCTCGTATTGCTGTTATACTGGGTATGATCAGGGAGACCAACATCTACGCATGTGGCATTCTCATGCTCATAGCATGTAACTTTGCATCTCAAAGTCTGTACTGTGTTAACATCTATCTTCTGGGACTATTATCCTTTTTATGTCGATATTTCTGCTTGGTTATCTGTTCACACTCAGCGTTTTACATATCACTGCTCCATTTTCCTGTGGCAGTGGGTCTTTACCTACACCTTGCCGTTTCGGTTGTGCATGAAATCAAGGATGCTCTTGGAATCTATTGCTTCAGGTATGGAAACCTCTGTGTGGCCCTACTGTTCAGCAAACTTCTATGCTTAACTGTTAACCAACTTTTTTCACTGCTGCTGGTACTGCTGACAGGATAACTAGGAAGGAGGCTTGAATTTGTTGTAGTCCAGATATATATTACTTCTCAAGTGCTAGCAAATTCGTCACGAGGACGCTGGAAGTGTGCCCCTGGAAACGCCACAACCATCTGTTTGTTGTGCGGGGAGGGATCTAGGAATTGTATTGCATAGTTTATCTTCATACAACAGTAATGTACATTACGTGGGTTGCAGATGTATGGTAGTAATAGGGTCCTTAGAAGATATACGATGAAATTCATGCTCGGAGAAAGTAATCATAGCAGGTGATTGTCTCAGTGTTTTCGGTTCTCAAAATCTATGTTGAGTATGGTTGCTCATCTGCTACGGTTTCTGCCGTCAAGACCGTTTCTTTGGCTTCTTTGTGATGACAGGGAATTTGGCCAAACCTGGCGGCTGAACGCGGCGGCCCGTGGCATCTGATAGCTGTCGACGGCCTCTTTTCCGTCGCGTGGGCCGTACTTCGGGGAAGAAAGGAAAGAAACAGTAATGGCGGCCTTGGGCCCTCATTCTCAGACCCAGTTTGCTATGCTTATTTGCCTATCGGGCTCTTCACGGCTCAGCAACCTGACCTGTACAAAAAAAAATGGGCCGATATATATTGTGGAGTTTACCAGCATCGTTAGCACCGTTCTTGTATTCGACACACACACACACACACACACACACACACACACACACACACACACACAAATAACAGCAACCAGTGGGCAAGTTGTGAATGCCAATTGGCAAATGGCGATGCTCGGCCACCAGAAAAATGGTGATCATGACAAAAAACGACGTTGGCGGCTTCATCCGGAGCCGCAATGATACAGACCGTGCCACCATGGCCGTACCTACGCCAAGGACACCGGCCACTGCAGCTCCGCACATGAGAAGCCGAGAACGAGAGCGTACGCACACGTCGCCGGCCCCTCCCCGCCCGCCCCCGACGCGTCCGCTTCCTGCGCGCCCATACCGGTCCCGAGAGGGCAGAGAGCCCGCCAAGCGGAAATCATTGGCCTCCAGAGCTCGTGCAGCGTCGCCAGCCGAAACAGCGACGGCTTGGTGGCTTCCGGTGTGGGAAAAAGGAAGAGTGAGTGGAGGGCGGCACAGGCACAGCCGCACAGGGCAATCGATGGCAGCGTATCCGCGGCAGCAATGATGCGGCGCTTTCCGGATGGGCGAGAGGCCGGTGGATCAGGGAGTCCCCCGATGAGGTTAGTAGCGGCGAATGTGGACTGTGTGTGAAGTGTGGAGTGGACGACAGGTGCTGCCGTGCAGTTGGAAAAATCACAGTACCACTCGCACTTCCGTCCCTGCGTAAAGGCGCGATACCCCACACCGCGATGTCTTTGTTCGTACGCGCTGATCATTGGCAGCGTGACACGATGCTAACTTCGATGCTTATCAGGGCCCATTTAGGGATCCAGTAGGATTTCCAACTTCATGCGCCCCGTTAGCTTCGTATTTTTTCAGCCAACAAATAGTATTTTTCTATCACGATAAAACAGCCAATCATATTTTTTATCATGGTTTATCAGCCAAGCAAATAGGACAATGGCCGTCAGTACGGTTTCTGCGTAGACCTGTGGGATTTCCATGCGCGATACTGGAACTGGAAGAGTTTTATAAATATCTTGAGCTCGTATTGTTCTAGTCCACACACGTACGTAGTAGTACATACGGAGTATATATACTACTATAGTGCGCTCATGATACGATTCCGAAGAGCACGTCGCCCAGTGGCAGTGGATGGGTGACAGAAATGGGTTTCCTCTACCTCTACCACAAAGGCAACCAGCGTCCGTTTCTGGCAGACACGGATCTGGGCGAGCATGAGAGGGCCTTCCCGAGGCCGTGGAGCCTGCCCGCCCCCTGCCGAGCACGCTGCACGCCTCAGAGAAAAGAAGGATTCGCCTCGCCGGCTCGCCGTCCCTTTCACCTGGCCACAAACGGTAAAGCGGCCACGACGTGTCGCCGTTCCAGAACCGGCGGGCCCGAGGCCCGAGCAGTGCATGCTCACGGCGGCATCGCATTGCATGTCGGTACGTGTGTGTCTCTGCGAGTGCATGCGAGAGAGAGAGGCCCGCTCCAAGTGACCGTGTCGCCCGCGCCGAGCGCAGAAAGAAAGCCCTCGGATCCGTGGCGGCCGAGCGTACGGCCCGGCCGTGACCGTGACCGTGAGGCTGTCGCCCGTCGGCTCGGCTCGGCTCTTGTGTCTTTTTGCCGACGGGAGGGAAGGGAGGGGACGGCCGGACCGGACGGGCCAAAAAGATGCGGGAGCGACGGGTGAGAGACGGATGCGCAGCACTGCAGGGAAGCGCTTTGCGTGTGCGCGCCCACCGACGCGCGGGACCCGCGAGCACGGGCTCCGCCGGGCCGGGGGCCCCCCGGACGGCATGGCGTTGGCGTTGGCGACGCCTTTTGGCGCCCGACGTCTTGTCGCCGCTCGCCGGCCCGGGGCGGGACCCTCTCGCTGCGGCGGGAGCCGGGAGACGTTGACAAACAGGACTGCAGCAGGAGGCGCGCCCGCTCAACGGCTCGTCTTTTTACTGGGCTTGCTGTTACTGCTACTCTGCTGCTAGTAGGTCCCGATTTCTCGTTTTTTTTCCGTGGCGGAAGCCGATCGAACTCGAAGCCTCCAACGACTCGATCGATCCGTCAGGCCACCGTGCGGCACACCCCGAGCTCCGCTCGTTCACAACGCACGGCTCGAAAGTTCGTCCCACCGTACCTGTGCGTCCGTCGCTAGCTACAAGCTCCAGCTACGTACAGTACGTACAACAAGTAGACGACCAGCCGGCCGGCCGGCCCGAATGGAGCAAAGCAAAAAATAAAAAGCTCTCCATCGTCTTCCGCTGGCCTGCCTGCCTCGCCAGTCGTCACTTTGGTAGCTCTACTAGTACCATACTGTACGTACGTATTAACTGCGCGTCGTCCGGTACTGTCTGCCCCTTTTGGCTCTCGAGCTCGGCGGACGGCGAATTTTGTTTTTGGAAAGACGACATACAGACAGGCGAATTTATGAGACGTGCCATTTATGCTTGTCCATGCCAAATAATTCACGGCGGCACGAGAAGCCCCTGAGCTGAGGTCCGGTCGTCCGGAGGCATTGAGGCGACAGCCATGGTCGGGTCGGGTCGGGTCGTCGGCCTTGGATCGCATCTCGCGCCAACTCGTTTTTGGACTTAGGGCACGTACCACTACTAGTACGGCGAGTAGGCGTTGTGGACTTCACGGTACTTGAACGGGCTAGTAGTGCTGTGCTGATGGGAGCCGACGTATTATTACGTGCTCCTGCATAGTAGTACCGTACTACGCCTATTCCGTTGTACAGGATGTAAGTACGCATAATATTTCCCCACCCATTATTTACGTTCGCAGGAGTAAAACTTGGAAATCAGAAAAAATGACAGCCCTTGTACAGTTGTACTACTGGCAGGAGCAGTAGCATCTCTCTGTGACGTTTCTGCGGGTGCCGACGCTGATGCTGACGCCTTGTTTAGTTGGACCCCAAAGTCCAAAAAGTTGCTACAGTACCTGTCACATCGAATGCTTGCGGCCCGTGCATGGAGCATTAAATGTAGACGAAAAGAAAAACTAATTGCACAGTTTGGTGGGAAATTGCGAGACGAACGTTTTAAGCCTAATTAGTCAATGTTTGGACACTATTTGCCAAATAAAAACGAATGTGCTACAGTAACCCCAAATTCCAAATTTCGCGAACTAAACAAGGGCTGATTTGTTGAGCTTACGGCTGAAAAGTAATGTTGATTTCGAGCGAACGGGGCTTCAGTTTTGTGATGTGACGTACGGGGAAACAGCAGCGTCCGGACACGCTGCATCTGCATGGCATGGCGCTATGCCAACCGACGAATGGCGCACCACCAGCACCACCAGCAAAACGCAGCGCGGCGCGGCTCTGGTGGGTCTGGGTGAGTTGACCCGTCGCTGCGTTCCTGCTCATGCATGCATGCCTTTGCCTTGCCAGCCAGTGCCAGTGTCAGTGCCAGTGCCATGCATTCCAAGTACCAAGGCACGGCGAGAGAGCGAGGAACTGGAGTGGAAAATGGGAATGGATGGACAGTTGAGAGAGGAGTTCTGGCCATCCTCTATCCGAGGTGCGTGCTCCACCCTGCACCTGCATGCTGCAACAATGGCACGATGCAACGCAGCATCGCTTGGTGCTGCCGAGTGCCGTGAGTGACAGTACAACTCGTCCGGACGTCCGCCCAGCCAGCTTCTAGACGTGACCTTTTCTATTGCGATATACTACTCCGGCTGCGCCCCCAACCCCAAGTGCACAGCACTGTATACGTACAGGACAGGTCGGTCCAAAGCGACGAACTTGGCTTTGGCTCGAGAAAAGAGCTCGTTCCAAGCCACTTCGCGCTGGGACCGGTGGATTTGCGTGGCCAGATATGTACGAGTGCTCGGGGAAACGAATCTGGCCTTTGTTCAGTTCCAAAAAGTTTTTCAAAAAAGTGCTACAGCAATGATCATATTGAATCTTACGATGAGCATTAAATATAGACGAAAAAAAACTAATTACATAGTTTAGTTGGAAATCGCGAGACGAACGTTTTGAGTCTAATTAGTCCATGATTGAATACTAATTGCTAAATAAAAATAAAAGTACTATCATAGCCAAATTTCCAAATTTCACCAAACTAAACACAGCCTCTCACGAGATTGCCGTCCGGCACGGGAGGCGTACTAGTACTAGTACGCGTGTGATGGTACGTTCATTTGTGCGAAAGCGGCATGATTAGGCCCCCGGAATACGACCCCGGCGAGTCTTTTTAAAATCAGGCGCGTGATGGAATATGCGAGGCTGCAGCACGCTGGTCGCTGGTGGATTTGCATTTGCTTCCCAGGCAGGCAGGCTTGCTTTCCTCGCAATCCACATGCTAATGGCCCCCGGGAAAGGCTGCGTCACTCTGTCCCAGAGCGAATCATAAGACAGACAGACACCTCCTGAATAGTAGTACTCTACACGTAGGGAGGAGTATAATGCTCCGAGCATTTTCTTAAATTTTTATTATGGGCGTGTTCGGATGCCAAATTTTTTTGGCAAAGTGTTACTGTAGTATTTTTCATTGTTATTTGAAAAATAGTGTCCAATCATAGTTTAATTAGGCTTAAAAGATTCGTCTCGTAGATTTCGTCTAAACTGTGTAATTAGTTTTATTTTTTATTTATATTTAATACTTTATGCATGCATCAGGCAATCAGTCACAATCAGGGCGCTGCTGCTCCCGACACGGACTACCTAATCCGGATTACGAGTACTACAACCTCGTGACCTGACCGCTATGAGAGTGGAGAGAATGGGAGATTAGGATTAGGCCATGTTGGTTCCTATAGGAAAATTTTAGTCCTATCCCATCGGATATTTGGACACATGTATAAAGTATTAAATATAGATAAAAAAATAACTAATTACACATATTGTGGCTAATTTGCGAGACGAATTTTTTAAGCATAATTAGTCCATGATTTGACAATGTGGTGCTACAGTAAATATGTGCTAATGGCGGATTAATTAGGCTTAATAAATTCGTCTCGTAAATTAGTTTCCATCTATGTAATTAGTTTTATAATTAACTCATATTTAGTTCTCCTAAATAGCATCCGAACGTCCGATGTGACATGGACTAAAATTTAGTCTATGAAATCAAACACCCCCTCAGCCGCCCTATGTCTGGTTCATAGTATTTGTTACGAGAAAAAATACTTCGCAAACGAAGAGGGCGAGCTGGCCGTGGCCCCCCATCTGCAGCAACGCCGGCAGGGGAGCACATGCGCCGCCTGCCACACCGCCGGCCCCGACAGGATGTCCCCACGCGGCGGCGTCACCTGCTCACCGGAGCGCCACTCTGTAGAGTACTCCGTACTTGAGTAGAGTACGCCATGGAAGTGGAGCGCCAGCACCACCATGAACACGACGACGAAGACAGAGGACGCCGCTCCGTGTGACCGTGTATCTAGTAGTACTAGTAGCACCTGTGACTGGTGAGTGCGTGCGACCGTAGGAGAGGCGCGCGCGCGCGCCGGCCGTTCGAACTCCGAAGCCGTCATGACGATGCCGATGCCGACGCACGAAAGGCCGGTGTTGGCCCGGACGCCGAGGACGGGCGCGAGCGAACAGAGACACACACGGACACGGTGCAAAACATCTCGTTGGGCTGCCCGAGGGTGAGGGACGTCACGCTGCTTCCCCCGGGATTGATTGACGAGCCGGTTCTGGCACCTGTTCACCGGGAAAAACGACGGCTCCTGTAGCCCTGTTGGTTTCACTGAAATTTTTGCTTATGCGTATACTAATTTACTACGAGAATGAAAAATATTGTTTCTTCGCTGAAAAGTTCCGTGGGGAGGGGGCAGTGACGAAGAACCGGACGAACGTTTCCTACGCTCGGTAGAGTAGTTCGTTTTCACGAAGAGAAACGTACAGAGAACAACGAAGTTCCAGCATTTCAAAGAGAGCGTAAGAGTACTCCTACACTATTAACGCGAGAGGGCATACAAATAGCAAGGTGGACAGAACAACATCGTGTAATCGCAGCGCGGGTTTCCGTGCAGGGCAGCAATGCGCTCGTCCCAGCATGGCAAGTGCGCTGAAGCCTCGCGCGGTCTGGTCTGGCTAGCCTCGATGGAAACCGAAGAGACGACAGCCGGAGTGGAGCGCATGTGATGGAACTCCGCGCGCGTCGTTCTCGTTACGCACCTCATGTCCCATGTCAGAGACCACAGGCCACATGCCAGCATTTTTTTATTTTTAACACTTTTTTAAAACTATTTTGAAAAATAACACTGTTTATTTATTTTTTTTGAAAACTAACATTTTTGAACGCGTCTGTTTGCACGGCGCGGCGATATAACTCTGCAGCGCCATGCATGATGGCACGACAGGGGTGCGTACGTGGCAATGTCCCGCCTCGCTGGTCGCTGACGTGGCAGGCCTTATCGCGCCACCGATCAGGGCACGGCTGTGACGTGCCACCCGTCAGGGCGCGACAGAGCCAAATAGAGGCCCGCGGCCCAGTCTCTTTCCTCCCTCTCTGTTTCACTCCGCGCCGCACAACAGCCGCCTCCGTGCCGCCCAGCTCCCGCACCGCGCCTCCCAGCCCGCACCGCCGCACCATTGCCTCCCGGCTCCTCCACGGCCGACCGCCGAATTTCCCTCTCTTGCCGGCCCCCTCCCTCCCTTTCCCGAAGCTCCTCCTCGGCCTTGTCAAGGTAATGAAGCTCCTCTTCGATCTTCACGGTGGATCAAAGCATTTGAATGAGTAGTTAGGGTATGGAGAAAAATATGAGTTCGTTAGAATGTTGGATTGAAGGATTAGGATTAGGATTGCCAATATTAAAGTTAATTGGTTAGTTAGAATTATGATTACCATGTATTCTAAGGTCATTTTTTATATGAATTTTGTTTGTTTGAGTTTGCATTTCAACTTTTATATGTGAATAAATATATGGACACATTGTTGATGTACCAAATTTTATTTTTCAGTGACCAAAGTATATTTTTATATAGTTTTCATGCTTGCATCTAAGATAGAGTTTGCACCAAAGTGTAGGTTATATTTTATTTGTTGTAATGCAAATGGTTCTTATTGACATTAATTTGTGATGTTTTGATTTTTGTTTGTTAAATTACAACTGTTTTGTTAGATGCAAGAAATGTATCGGAAAGAGTTTTGGCGAAAACGGGGTCGTCCTCGAGAATTATACCCCGACGCGTCTAGCAAAGATGCCCACGTCCCTCCTGACCTTTCTGTCTCTAACTGTGATTGTGGTTTCCCAGCCGACGCATTTCAATCGAGACATCCAGACACAGCGACCCGTTGCTTCTACACATGCAGTCGTTTTAATGTAAGTAATTGTTTCCACTATCTTTTTTTCTTCATTTGTGTAAGTAGGCTACTAATATTTTGTTAGAATCTTGTTGTGTAGGCCCATGAGAGGTGTTTTTTTCTTTAAGTAGATCGACGGTACAGACAAGTTTGACCCTAGGTACCTCCTTTTCGACGATTGGTGTAGAGGGAGACATCCACGTGAGCACTTTCAGCGGTGGCTTCCACCCTCCTAACCCCCCGCTAATGACATTTAAGGAGAAGCACATAGCCGCAATTAGACGACTCAAGGAATCTTCTCTGTGCGAATGCGGAGATCGAGCTATGATAAACTCTGAGAATACTTTGGAGTTTATGTGTCCGAACAAACACGAATTAAGTGGAAAGTGTATTTGTTTAAATGTTTATATCTATATGTGTGTACTAATGTATTCTATTGTAGCATTATAGATTTGTGAAGTGTCGTTTCAATGAGTGGCTCTACGGTCCTAAGAATCAATGGTCGGAGCCACCAAAGGCAAAGGAAAAGAAGAAAGAAAGGTTAATTTATAAAGCACCTCCAGTCAAATGCGAAGTGGTGTTAAATCTAACTACGGTCTAGTCCATTCGGAGCTTGGAATTGGCCATTATTATGGCAATATGGCTTACTATGATGAGGTTGGTTATTTTTGTGGTAAACATGAAATCGTATTTTGTTTTTTTTTTACTAAGATATATATGATATAATTTTTCGTTTGAACAGAGCACTAGGAAATATAGGTGAGAATGTTATGATGGTCAAGCTAACTTCTTGGATGAACTGAAGGGGAGGCAATTGAAAGCATCTAGGCTCCTAGTTGGGTTTCGATGATTAATGACAATACGAGATTACTATGACTAACATGTGTTTTGCAGATGCAATTAAGTTAGGTCATGGTAATGGCAATTGATTCGCCAATCATGGTTGTCATGCCTCTACGATGGAAATCATTTCGGTTTTCAAAGGATGGACAATAAGGTTAAGGATGGACTAGTTCTAAGTGTCGTTTTATGTTGAAGAGACACTTAGAGTAGTTTAGGACTTTGTTTTTCCTTTGGCCATACTATTAAAGGGGATATGGATGGGTAGCTTGACCTAGGTGAGTCTAATGGGTTAGGTGTGGTGCACACTTGTCAAATCTAGCACTAGGTAGCTCCTAAAAAGCCCTTAGATCAATTGGAGCAAACTTTATTCATATATGATTGCGAGTTGGAAGTGACCGGACGCTAGTGCAGAATCTGACCAGTTCATTTTATCAAGTTAAAGTCATATGGATGTGACTAGACACTAAGAGGTGAGTGACCGGACGCTGGGTGCTAGAGTCCGATCAACTCTAGTAAGGTTCTAGAGAGGGAGAATCCTGATCAGACGCGTCCGGTCAGTGCTGACCGGACGCTGGTCAGGTTCCGGCTACTGACCGGACGCTGAGTAGCAAAGTGACCAGACGCTGGGTGCAAGAGTCCAATCAACATCAGTAAGGTTCTAGAAGCCAGTTTTCATGACCGGACGCGTCGGTCATCCCGCAGAGGCACATAACGGTTCGTTTTGAATGAGGAGTTATAAATACTTTCTCTATTCACTCAAGGGATCACTTTTGCTTATTCCAATAGCTAAGAAACACCCTTGAGAGTGCCAAGAAGAGCAAGGTCCTAGTGAGGTGACTGAGATTTGAGAATCCAAGATAGAGGCCTCATTAGTGAAAGCAAGAGTAGCAAAGTGTGCATCCACCCTTCTCATTAGGCTTGTCGTGGTCAAGTGAGAGTTCGTGCTTGTTACTCTTGGTGATCACCATCACCTAGATAGCTTGGTGGTGATTGGAAGCTTGGTGATCATCTGATGGAGCTTGTGAATGACCCAACTCAAGTTGTGAGCGGTTGTGGGTGATTCACCACGACGGATTATCGAAGAATCAACCCGTAGAGAGTACTTGATCCTTGCGCGGATCAAGGGGGAGCTACATCCTTGCGTGGGTGCTCCAACGAGGACTAGTGGAGAGTGGTGACTCTTCGATACCTCGACAAAACATCGCCGCGTTCCTCCTTCTCTCTTTACTTTAAGTATTTATTTTGATCAATTCAATTCTTGTCTTTACATTCATAGAATTGCCATGCTAGAGTAGGATTGGAACATATGTTGCTAAACTTTTGTACGTTAGAACAATAGAAATACTTTCTAGGCACAAGGGGTGAAGTGGGCTAAACATAGGATTTAATTATTGCAAAGAATTTTAGAATTAGCCCAATTCACCCCCCCCCCTCTTGGGCATCTTGATCCTTTCAATTGGTATCAGAGCCTCGTGCTTACATATTTAGGCTTAACCGCCTAGAGAAAGATGTCTCACAAGGATGGGCCTCCTCCTATCTTTGAGGGGGAATGATTTTCCTTATTAGAAAATCTGCATGGAGGCATATTTAGAAGCTCTAGATGTTGGAATACTTAGAGCCGCCTCACAAGGATTCCCAAAACCTCAGGATCCCACGCACCTTCAAGGCGATAAAGTAAACTACGAGAAATGGAATGCAAAGGCTAGAAACACTATCTTTAGAAGCCTTTGCAAAGATATGTTTAACTGGGTGAGGAACCACGAGGACGCCATGCACTATTATGGCAGAACCTACTGAGAAATCGGGCCCACGTGCATCTATCGTTGTCTCAATAGACCTTTGATAGCGTACACGAGTTCCCAACAACTTAACAAGTCTGTCGGGTGTCCTCGGGAAACCTGACTCATCCATGTTTCTTTTTCGAATAGGATCCTAATCACAGACATTGCAGATTACAACAGTTTATTCAAATATATACATATCAGAGATTATAAAGCAGAAGATTTAAGTTTTAATATTATAAACCAGTTGTTTCAAACTTACATAACCATAAGTGTTATACAACCATAGTAGCGGGATAATATTACATTAACATTAGTTATCATACAAACTAGTGCCTTGTCCAAAGGCCATTCATCATTCCTCATCATCATTGACTTCGAACATAGAAATGCAGCACGGACCAAAACAAGCCTACGCATGCGACTCACCTGCAACAAGGGTTAACAAACCCTGAGTACAAAAGTACTCAACAAGACTGACCCGACGTAAAAGGGTGTAAGGCTTTTAAAGATGCAGGGGTTGGGGCAAGGTAAGGATGTAGCAAGATTCAAAGTTCTTTGCCCAAAAGCTTACTATTCTTATCCTATTTTCGAGTTTTACCCCTAAGTCCTTTTAGTTCATTATCTCAACTAAATGTACATTTCCCATATTCCATTCTTTCTCATTCCATTCTTTTCTCATATTTTAGTAATTCACCAGTCCTACATTGCTTCTGTAATGAATCGAGTCTCCATATTCGTGGAGCACCGGGAATTTGAATTGATTCAAGTCCCAGTTGGGGATTCCTTATCACACGACATATGTAGAACTTAATCTTGCATATATCAACCTCACTACCGGATCCTCCTATACTAAGCCGTCTCCACGCCACCCGAGAGCACAGCACACCTCAAATCTAGCCACATTCCAGCCACGAGGGTACATGCTACTCCCACCATCTCTCCACTCCCAGTGCATGGGCATTCGTCTTAGTATCGAATTAGCCGAAGTAGGCTTACCGGGGTATGTGACCGGTACTACAAAGTGTCTCGTTCAGAAGATCCACAATGAGTGGCCTTTAAGCGATATAGTCGGCAACATTACCCAATATTCAAGATAAGTCACCCGACTAGTCTTTAGTTCATTCTATCTTCTTTCTTTCTTTGGCCAGTATGCCATCTTTGATTGTATCGAAACTTTTACTTTAAAAGCCTACTATAAAGCATACTAAGCATTCTACGCCTTTGTAAATGAAATCATCTTCAAGGATGGTAAATAATTAACAAGGTAGGTAATGCATCAAGTAGGTGACATTTGACATAATCAACTTTATGCATTAAGTAACATAGGTGATAAACTTTTTAAAGTAAACAAGGTAATGGTTTAATGCATAAACTAGGGGCTTGCCTTCGTTGACGATCTCAGGTTCCAGATCAGTACCACAATTATCGAATCCCGTGACAACCGAGGATTCTTCCAGAACTTGCTCAACTAGAATCGTTTCACTCTCAGATTCTACACAAAATGATAACATATGCTTTAACATGATGATAATGTAAACATGATGCTGTCATGGTACATGAAATATAACAACACCTCGAATACAACTGTTTTTCACGGTATAGTTGCAAGCCAACAAAACCAACTTGCAATTCTACCATCAAGAACCACACATGTGACTTGACCAAACTGATCTTGAAACCCTACTAGTCACAAAACATGACCAAAACAAGATCAAACACTAATCTAACACTTAGGATTTGCTTTTATTTATTTTTGAATTAATTTGGGAATAAGCCCAAAAATGAACTTGTTCCAAATGACCTTAAAATTTTATGTAAGCTTCCTCATGACAAATTAGTGTACCAAAACAAATTTCATAATTTTTGGAATTATACAATGACCGACAAAAATCATGGAAATTGCATTTATCAATTAATGGACTGAATATTTGAACATTAAAAATTTATTCAAATTTCAAGTTTCATATTTTTAAACCATACTAGAACATGTACAGAAACTACACACAAATTTTTAGAATTTTTGGAGCTATGATTATTTTCCTACAAATTCCTAAAGTTTCAGCACTATTCAAAATTAGAAAATATCAAAACTCACTATTCTCTCTCTCTCACTGACAGCCGGCCCCCACATGTCATCCCTAACCTCTGGCTTTGACCATGCCATCGACGGCGCTGACCGGCGCTAACTCGCCAATAGTGAGCCCAACAGTGACGGCCAAAGTACCAACATGTTCATAAGAACTAGGCGCATCGATCTGTGGTACTTCGGAGGGTGATTACGACATAGAACAAGGCTGACACCGGCCATGGCTGATGTGGTGGCACGACAGCATTACGCCGACAAAACAAGGCCGGTGACGGTGAAACAGAGAGTTCAGGAAGCATCAGTGGCTCACCCTGAATGTGTTGAAGCAACGAGCGAGACCGGAGAAGCTATGGTGACACGTTTCGACGGTGACAGTGATCACGGCAGAGCGGACCTCGTCGACGACGGCGTTCCGGCGACTGCAGTGGGCAAAACGACCAAGCAAGAGTGGATTAAGCACTACAGCATCAAGATGAAGCTATAGAGACAACAAGCAAGGGCAACGGCTCACCGAATGAGGCAGGCCACGGTGAATCGGAGTTTCGGTCGAGGTCGCCGATCGCGAGGAAGATGAACGTGGATAGCGAGCTCTCGGTGAAATCAAGCGGTAGCAACAGCTCGGTTGGATGCGCAAGGAGCAGGCGGAACTGGAACATGGCTTTTCCGAGGCTATCTTGCGCTTAGGAGGCGAGAGGAGCTCGCTGGAGTCGAGGCGGCGGCGTCGAGAAAACAGAGGGAAGGAAGAAAAGCAATTGCCACTGTCTGAGCTTTATAGCGCGGCCAGGAGCGCGCAGAATCGACACGCAGCGTGCATCCCATGCCAGCGCAAAGCCAAGGGCAGCCACAAGCACGCCTGGAAGGCCGAAGAAAGGACACCGGCGGTGGGGCGGTGGTGCCCTGTTGTTAACTTGATTTTTGAAGTATTTACAGATTTGCCACTGAGTTCATTTTACAAATTACTCCCAATTTTTCTAAAGAAGTTGAAAATCTCCAAAAATGAAAGTTGCTCAACTTTTCAAACGCTACAACTTTGCTGCAAGGAATATTTTCAAATTCTAGCTCCATTTTGAAATTTGAATTTGGGGTACATTTGAGCATTTGAATCATTTCAAAATTACTCCAAATTTTATATGTAAACTTTAAAAACTTTGAATACCAAAGTTGATCCTTATAAAATAAGCTTCAACTTTTCCTTTTGTCACAACCCCAAATTCCAAATGAATTTTGAATTAGACAAAAGGGGCAAAAAGGACTTTTATGATTTGAATTTGAATTCAAATTTGATTTGTTTACCTTTTACTTTAACTTTGATTTTTGACCAGTAACATGGCCCATTAGGGTTATTTGAGTCAAATGACACATGGCCTCACATGATCACATGAAATTTGACCCTTGTGGTCATGATCTTTATTTAGAGTTTGAATCACATCACACATAAAATAACAACTTATGAAATAAAGCTTATTTAGTGAATGCATTCAAAATTTTCTACTTTATGTATGCTTTGCAATGCATATGATGACATGTCAAGTTTTAGTGCTAGGTCAAAACACCAGAGGTGTTACAACCCTTCCCCCTTAAAGAAATCTTGTCCCGAGATTTAAAACCTAAGGCTAAGTAATGGAAAAGGAAATGTGTCAAGCTAACACATCATAACTTTATTCAAAAGGCTAGTGAGGGGGTTTTCTATTCTGTTGACAAATGAGACAAGTTACAATATAGACAAGGTATTACA
The DNA here is from genome assembly GCF_019320115.1 of Miscanthus floridulus. NCBI lineage: Eukaryota > Viridiplantae > Streptophyta > Magnoliopsida > Poales > Poaceae > Miscanthus > Miscanthus floridulus. Next base: position 33,940,097 of record NC_089597.1, read on the forward strand.
ACTAGATAGAAGCGAAGAAGTCAAGAAAGTTTTCTTCTAAATAATCCTCGGACTCCCAAGTAGCTTCATCTTCAGTGTGTTGATTCTATTGTACTTTGTAGAACTTGATTATACGTCTTCGAGTGACTCGATCTTTCTGATCTAAGACTCTAATAGGGTACTCAGCATAAGTCTGATCAGGTTCTAGTTCTACATCACCAAAGTCGATCACTTGGTCAGGTACTTGAAGACACTTCTTTAATTGAGATACATGGAAGATATCATGCACAGCTGACATGTGATCTGGTAGCTTGACGCGATAGGCAACCGGTCCACATCATTGTTGGATTTGAAAAGGACCGACATAATGGGGCGCCAACTTTCCCTGAACCCCAAAATGATGAACTCCTTTCATCAATGATACCTTAAGGTAGACATGATCTCCTACTTTGAATTCTAGCGGTCGTCTCCTCTTATCAGCATAGCTTTTCTATCGGGATTGAGCTACCTTCATATTAGCTTGTATGAGTTTAACCTTCTCTTCAGCTTCCTTGACCACATCCGGCCCAAAGAACCAACGTTCTCCAGCTTCTGACCAATTTAAAGGTGTCTGACATCTACGGCCATACAATGCTTCGAATGGTGCCATTTTAATGCTCTCTTGATGGCTATTGTTATATGAGAATTCAGCTAAGGGAAGGCATTCATCCCATTTAGCACCATAGGAAAGGACACATGCTCTTAACATATCTTCAAGAATTTGATTTATCCTTTTAGTCTATCCATCTGTTTGTGGATGATGAGCAGAACTACGGATAAGTTTAATTCCCAAAGACTCATATAGACTTTTCCAAAACTTGGATATGAACAATGACCCTCTATCAGAGACAATGGTCTTGGGTGCCCCATGCAGACTGAAGATTCTATCAAGATAAAGCTTTGCATATTGTTCCGCTCGATATTTATCTCTAACTGGTAAGAAATAAGCTATCTTGGTTAGGCGATCAACAATAACCCATATTGAATTGTAGCCTACAGATGTCTTAGGTAGTGGCGGATTCAGAAATGGGTTAGGAGGGGGGCTAAATTATTGTAGACTAGAAATTTTACTAACATACACCTTTTAGAAGGCTAGAAATTTTGCTAAAATTCAATTGCAGAGCTATTAGGAGGCGTTGAGGCTACGTTTCGACATTGTTGAGTGGGGCTAAAGGCTATTTACTTGGGCTCCTTTTGCACTGGATAGCAGTGCTGTTACTAGAGATTTTGGGCTATGCCCCGGGCTGCAGCCCTGGCAGCCCGGGCCCTAAATTCGCCCCTAGTCCTAGGCAATCCCACGATAAAGTCCATATAGATATCTTCCCACTTCTAAGATGGAACTAGCAATGAATGTAATGGACCTGCAGTCTTCATATGAACCGCTTTGACTATCTGACAAAATCACATTTGGCCACATATTGAGCTATTTCTATTTTCATTTTGGTCCACCAATATCTCTTTCTTAGATTATGATACATTTTGTTGCTACCCGGATGAATGGAGTATCTTGTAGAATGAGCTTCATCAAGAATTTGCTTTCGTAGCTCTGGATTTTTGGGTACTACCAATCTATCCTTGACCATACAACATCTGATTCATTAATCTTCAAACATGTTGGTTTTCTAGATCTAACTTTATCTTTGATATGGGCTATGCCCTTACTTTTCTGTTGTGCAGCAATGATCTGATCTTTGATAGTGGACTCAACTACAATATTGGGTAGGGAACCTTGTTCTATGATTTGTAAATTCAGATGCTCCATCTCTTGACACAATGTTCGTTGCATAGGTTCCACAGTCAGACAATGGCAATGACTCTTGCGACTCAGGGCATCGGCAACCACATTAGCTTTGCCCGGATGATAATGCACTTCTAAGTCATAATCTTTGATAAGTTCCAACCATCTTCTTTGCCTCATATTTAACTCTGACTGAGTGAAGATGTATTTCAAACTTTTGTGATCCATATAGATATGACAGATATTGCCCAATAAATTATGTCGCCAAATCTTGAGTGCATGAACAACGGCGGCTAATTCAAGATCATGGGTGGGATAATGTTCTTCATGCTTCTTGAGTTGTCTAGAAGCATACGCTATGACTCTGCCTTCTTGCATAAGAACACAGCCAATACCAATTCTAGATACATCACAATAGATATCAAACGGCCTCTCGATATCAGGTTGTGCTAATACTGGTGCAGTTATTAACAATTTCTTCAATGTCTGAAAGGCCTCCTCATATTCTGTTGACTATACAAACTTAGTTTGATTTTTCAGCAGTCCAGTAATTGGCTTCGCAATTCTAGAGAAGTCAGGGATGAACCGACGATAATACCCTGCCAACCCTAGAAAACTATGAACTTGATGAACAGTGGTAGGTGCTTTCCAGTTAAGGACTTCTTCTACCTTGCTCGGATCAACAGCTATACCACCAGCAAATAGCACATGACCTAGAAATTGTACTTCCTTCAACAAAAATGCACATTTACTAAATTTGGCATATAGTTGGTGATCTCTTAATCTTTGTAGAATAATACGGAGATGTTCCGCATGTTCCTCTTTGCTCTTAGAATAGATAAGAATGTCATCAATGAACACCACGACAAACTTATCCAACTCGGGCATGAAAACTGAGTTCATCAGGTACATGAAATGAGCCGGGGCATTGGTCAGCCCAAAAGACATGACTAGACACTCATATAGACCATATCGGGTAGTAAATGCTGTCTTCGGCACATTCTCTTATCTGATCTTAATCTAGTGATAGCCTGATCTTAAGTCTATCTTCGAGAACACCTTAGCCCCCGCAAGTTGGTCAAAAAGCAAATCAATTCGGGGTAAGGGGTATTTGTTCTTTATGGTGACTTCATTTAACAGCCGATAGTCAACACATAACCTTAAGGTTTGGTCCTTCTTCTTCACGAAGATAGTAGGGCATCCCCAAGGTGATGAACTGGGTTGAATGAAACCCTTGTCTAACAACTCTTGTAGTTGCATTTTTAATTCTGCTAGTTCTTTGGGTGGCATCCTATATGCTCTTCTGGACACTGGTGCTGTTCCTGGTTTCAGATCAATTCTAAACTCTGCTTCTCGGTCTGGTGGCAGACCAGGCAGATCATCAGGAAAGACATCTGTAAACTCATATACCACTAAAATTTTCTCGGCTTCTTCAACAATAGTTGCACAGACTGTTTCCACTGTACTCTTAGGAAAGGAAAGTTGGATGAGAAGTTGAGTTTTGCTGTCAGGTGCATTTACCCTTATGGTTCTACGTAGGACATCTATGATAGCCCCGTATTGGGTTAACCAGTTCATACCAAGGATCACATCTATATATTGATCCTTTAATATCAGCATATTGGTAGGGAACTCATAACCTCCCAAATCAATAGGTACATGCTGAACTACCTCCCTTGTACAGATTCGTCCCCCGGGCGACTATATATGATATGGTTCTTTTGTTTCCCCAATAGCTATCCCATGCTTCACAACAAATATACGATTGATGAATGTATAGGATGCACCAGAATCAAATAAGGTAATTACATGATGCTTAGCAATGGGAAACATACCCATCATTACTGGTTCTCCTTCTAGAATAGATTCCACCTGAGTATAGAAGACTCTTCCAGTTTTCTTCTCAGCCTGACCCTTCTGACTATTCTGAGCATTGCCCTTGTACTGATTCTGAGCTTGAGTTACAGGGGCTTTGGGTGCATCAGGATTATTCTTCCTGGGATATAGACATTCTTGGGAAAAGTGTCTGGGTTTACCACAATTATAGCATGGATAATTGTGATTCTGGGGAGTAGCATTGCGGTTAGCATTATTTGTATTATTTTGCTGCTGCGGTGCTTGATGAGGATAAGGCGCATTAGTTGTAGGGCGAATAAAGATTTGCTGCCTGCCTTGGCCTTGTTGTGGGTGGAATGGTGCACGGTCATGATTCTGAGGATGGTAGACTATCTTTTGACGCTTTCCACTCGACGATCCGGAAGCAGATATTTTCTTTTTCTTTCGCCTCCTTGTGTCGGTGGTAATTCTCATCCAAAGCGATAGCAATGTTGATTGTCTCATGATAAGTTGCGTTACCACAAGTTGCCATTATGGTCTAAAGTTTAGTATTCAGGCCTCTAAGAAAATGATTCTTCTTCTTCTTCCTGTTAGTATTCACATACTCAATAGCATACTGCGACAGGTGATTGAAGCGCCCAACATAGTGCATCACCGGGTTCTCCCCTTGCTTAAGAGTCAAGAACTCTTCTAACTTCATGGTCATCACACCATCTGGAATATAGTGTGCCCTAAAGGCATCCTTAAACTCCCTCCAGGTGATTTGGTGACCAGCGGGCTGTACTGCTACCAAATTTGCCCACCAGGCACCAGCAGCTCCTCGGAGTTGCTGTGTCGTAAACCTTGGTTTCTGAATCTCGGTACAGTGAATCAACTCAAACTTTTGCTCTATTGTCCTAAGCCAATCGTCAGCTTCTAAAGGCTCTTCTACCTTAGAGAACATAGGCGGATGTATGTCAGTAAAATTCACATAGGTTGACTCATCATTTCCATTATTACAACAGCCACGATTTGAGTATGGTGCCTATTGGTTCTGCGCCAATTCCCTTAACAACCTAGCATTCTCTACCGTTGCATTGACGAGTGCAGCGATGGCATCCACCATAGTCGAAGGCTTTGGTGGAGGATTTGGGTACTCATCATCATCATGCGAGCCACTAGCACTAGCGTGGGTGATAGGATGAGGCATCTGTTAGAGAAACACATTTACTTACATTATTCTTTATTGAAAGCATTTAAAAGGTTTCATGCTACAAAGGGTTACTTATTTAATTTACATGTCTTGTATCCCACAAGACAACCCTGGTTTATTAGGAAAGCAGTAAAGGAACTATTACTACTCTGAGCTCTCAGTCATCGGCATCCGTGCTCATACCGGATGAAACCTCATCTTCATCTAAGAAGTACACTAACTCCTCAGGATCCTCCTCCTCTTCTTCATTCTCGACTTCTCCTAGATCTACAATCATTTCTTCATCTGTAACTTCACCATCCCCATGAGGAGGATGAAGTTGAGCATACAGCATGTGGACATTCTCATGAAGAATGGCATTGTCCATCTCTAGGTCTTCTATGTAGAACTCCAACTCATGGACGCGTTCATTGGCCACATCCTCTCATGTCCAGCCTTCATTCAATAGCTCCATGGTCATGGTGATGCCCCTTTGCATTTCCGCCAGCTCTTCTTGATCTTTGGCATGAGCTCGACAAAGAGTGTTGAGCTCCTTGGTAAGGTTCTCGATGTTGGCGGGGTTGCTTGAAGATCCTTCATCTCCTAGGTTCTTGGAACTTCCTTCACCAAGCTCATGGTTTCTTGGTGCCAACTGGTGACGAGGGACTCCATGAGGTCCGGTGGACTTGCACGCGGTTACCTTGGTCTTTGCCATAGCCTGTAGAATTCAGGGTAGGACTATAAGAATAGCTTGAGGATAATGGAGGTTAGCAAGAATGGGATTGACATTACTTACCCAACCACTATTAAGGGGAAATATTATGCAAGGTGCTCAAGCATGATGCATGAATCGATCTTACGAATCTAGGTTCAAAAGATTTATATAATCATAAGTACTAGATTTTTAATACATAGGACAAACCTAATTATATTATCCGCCACAAACTTTCAAATAAGACAGGATTGAGGCTAGATCAAAGGTAAGAAGGAAAGAAATTTAAACTTTAAAATATCAAGTTTACTTTCTTTGATCCAAATCAATTTGAAGGTTTTCCAAAGTAACCTATAATGATCTTAGATAGGAACTGCTCTGATACCAGCTGTGGCAGAACCTCCTGAGAAATCGGGCTCACGTGCATCTATCGTTGTCTCAACAGACCTTTGATAGCGTACACGAGTTCCCAACAACTTAACAGGTCTGCCGGGTGTCCTCGGGAAACCCGAATTATCCACGTTTCTTTTTTGAACAGGATGCCAATCACAGACATTGCAGATTACAACAGTTTATTCAAATATATACATATCAGAGATTATAAAGCGGAAGATTTAAGTTTTAATATTACAAACCAGTTGTTTCAAACTTACATAACCATAAGTGTTATACAACCATAGTAGCGGGATAATATTACATTAACATTATTTATCATACAAACTAGTGCCTTGTCCAAAGGCCATTCATCATTCCTCATCGTTATTGACTTCGAACACAGAAATGCAGCAGTGACCAAAACAAGCCTGCGCATGCGACTCACCTACAACAAGGGTTAACAAACCCTGAGTACAAAAGTACTCAACAAGACTGACCCGACATAAAAGGGTGTAAGACTTTTAAAGATGCAGGGGTTGGGGCAAGGGAAGGATGTAGCAAGATTCAAAGTTCTTTGCCCAAAAACTTACTATTCTTATCCTATTTTCAAGTTTTACCCCTAAGTCCTTTTAGTTCATTATCTCAACTAAATGTACATTTCCCATATTCCATTCCTTCTCATTCCATTCTTTTCTCATATTTTAGTAATTCACCAGTCCTATATTACTTCTGTAATAAATCGAGTCTCCATATTCGCGGAGCACCGGCAATTCGAATTGATTCAAGTCCTAGCTGGGGATTCCTTATCACACGACATATGTAGAACTTAATCTTGCATATATCAACCTCGCTACCGGATCCTCCTATACTAAGCTGTCTCCACGCCATCTGAGAGCACAGCACACCTCAAATCCGGCCACATTCCAGCCACGAGGGTACATCCTACTCCCGCCATCTCTCCACTCCCAGTGTGTGGGCATTCGTCTTAGTATCGGATTAGCCGAAGTAGGCTTACCGGGGTATGTGACCGGTACTACAAAGTGTCTCGTTCAGAAGATCCACAATGAGTGGCCTTTAAGCGACATAGTCGGCAACATTACCCAACATTCAAGATAAGTCATCCGACTAGTCTCTAGTTCATTCTATCTTCTTTCTTTCTTTAGCTAGTATGCCATCTTTGATTGTATCAAAACTTTTACTTTAAAAGCCTACTATAAAGCATACTAAGCATTCTACGCCTTTGTAAATGAAATCATCTTCAATAATGGTAAACAATTAACAAGGTAGGCAATGCATCAAGTAGGTGACATTTGACATAATCAACTTTATGCATTAAGTAACATAGGTGATAAACTTTTCAAAGTAAACAAGGTAATGGTTTAATGCATAAATCGAGGCTTGCCTTCGTTGACGATCTTAGGTTCCGGATCAGACCATAATTATCGAATCCCGTGACAACCGGGGATTCTTCTAGAACTTGCTCAACTAGAATCATTTCACTCTTGGATTCTACATTAAATGATAACATATGCTTTAACATGATGATAATGTAAATATGATGCTGTCATGGTACATGAAATATAACAACACCTCGAATACAACTATTTTTCACGGTACAGTTGCAAGCCAACAAAATCAACTTGCAATTCTACCATCAAGAACCACACATGTGACTTGACCAAACTGATCTTGAAACCCTACTAGTCACAAAACATGACCAAAACAAGATCAAACACTAATCTAACACTTAGGGTTTGCTTTTATTTATTTTTGAATTAATTTGGAAATAAACCCAAAAATGAACTTGTTCCAAATGACCTCAAAATTTTATGTAAGCTTCCTCATGACAAATTAGTGTACCAAAACAAATTTCATAATTTTTGGAATTATACAATGACCTACAAAAATCATGGAAATTGCATTTATCAATTAATGTACTGAATATTTGAACATTAAAAATTTATTCAAATTTTAAGTTTCATATTTTTAAACCATACTAGGACATGTACAGAAACTACACACAAATTGTTAGAATTTTTGGAGCTATGATTATTTTCCTACAAATTCCCAAAATTTCAGCACTATTCAAAATCAGAAAATATCAAAACTCACTATTCTCTCTCTCACTGACAGTCGGCCCCCACATGTCATCCCTAACCTCTGGCTTTGACCGTGACATCGATGGCGCTGACCGGCGCTAACTCGCCGATGGTGAGCCCAACAGCGATGGCCAAAGTACCAACATGTTCATAAGAACTAGGCGCATCGATCTATGGTACTTCAAAGGGTGATTACGACATGGAACAAGGCTGACGCCAGCCATGGCGGACGCGGTGGCACGGCAGCGTTACGCTGGCGAAACAAGGCCGGTAACGGTGAAACAAAGAGTTCAGGAAGCATCAGTGGCTCACCCCAAATGTGTTGAAGCAACGAGCGAGACCGGAGAAGCTATGGTGACGCATTTCGACGGTGACAGTGATCACGGCGGAGCGGACCTCGTCGACGACGGCGTTCCAGCGACTGCAGTGGGCAAAACAACCAAGCAAGGGTGGATTAAGCACTACAGCATCAAGATGAAGCTGTAGAGACAACAAGCAAGGGCAACGGCTCACCGAATGATGCTGGCCACGGTGAATCGGAGTTTCGGTCGAGGTCGCCGGCCGCGAGGAAGATGAACGTGGACAGCGAGCTCTCGGCGAAATCAAGTGGTAGCAACAGCTCGGTTGGATGTGCAAGGAGTAGGCAGAACTAGAACACAGCTTTTCCAAGGCTATCTTGCGCTGAGGAGGCGAGAGGAGCTCACCGGAGTCGAGGCGACGGCGTCGGGAAAACAGAGGGAAGGAAGAAAAGCAATTGACGCCGTCTGAGCTTTATAGTGCGGCCAGGAGCGCGCGGAATCGACACGCAGCGTGCATCCCGTGCCAGCACGAAGCCGAGGGCGGCTATGGGTGCACCTGGAAGGCCAGAGAAAGGACGCCGGCGGTGGGGCGGTGGCGCCCTGTTGTTAACTTGATTTTTGAAGTATTTACAGATTTGCCACTAAGTTCATTTTACAAATTACTCCCAATTTTTCTAAAGAAGTTGAAAATCTCCAAAAATGAAAGTTGCTCAACTTTTCAAACTCTACAACTTTTCTTCAAGGAATATTTTCAAATTCTACCTCCATTTTAAAATTTGAATTTGGGGTACATTTAAGCATTTGAATCATTTCAAAATTACTCCAAATTTTATATGTAAACTTTAAAAACTTTGAATACGAAAGTTGATCCTTATAAAATAAGGTTCAACTTTGCTTTTTGTCACAACCCCAAATTCCAAATGGATTTTGAATTAGAGAAAAGGGGCAAAAAGGACTTTTATGATTTGAATTTGAATTCAAATTTGATTTGTTTACCTTTTACTTTAACTTTGATTTTTGACCAGTAACATGGCCCATTAGGGTTATTTGAGTCAAATGACACATGGCCTCACATGATCACATGAAATTTGACCCTTGTGGTCATGATCTTTATTTAGAGTTTGAATCACATCACACATAAAATAACAACTTATAAAATAAAGCTTATTTAGTGAATGCATTCAAAATTTTCTACTTTATGTATGCTTTGCAATGCATATGATGACATGTTAAGTTTTAGTTCTAGGTCAAAACACCAGAGTTGTTACAACTATGGTCGAACATTTATGCGCTCCATGATGGAACTAAGAGCGAGCATGAGGAATGCTATCATCTCGTTATAAAAAGCTTAGTTCTTTTGAGATGCTTCCTAAAGAGAGTGCTAATAAAATGTACTCATGCTTGAATGTTCTTATAGTGAAAGTCAATGGGCTTGGACTCACTCAAATGCAACCATCCGATGTCATAAGAAAAATCTTGTGTGTCCTCCCCATTGATAAATATGGGCATATTGTGACCGTGCTTCATCAAGGTGGTCTTTCCACCGCTACACCGACTCAAATCTTGGAAAAGATCAATGCTCATAAGATGTATATGCATATCACACCACAAGATGGCTCATCCTCTACCAAGAAGAAAGACAAAGACTTAGCATTCAAGGCTAACCAAGAGAAGGGCAAAGCAAGAATTGAGTATGAGAGCTCAAGTGATGATGAAGTTGATGATGCAAGTCTTGCTCTCATGGTGAGAAGAACCACCAAGATGCTAAAGAAGCTCAACAAGAGTGGCATCAAGTTCGATGGCGAGAAAAAGAAGTTCTTCACTTGCACAAGATGGAAGCCAATCTCCGAGATGGATTGCTACAATTGTGGAGAACTTGGTCATCTAGCACATCAATGCACCAAGCCCAAGAAAGACAAGTACAAGAACAAGTACAAGGACATGAAAGATGACTCAAGTAATGAAGATGAAGATGAGAAGAAGAAAAATAAGCCATACAAGAAAAAGGATGGCAAGAAGGACTTCCATAAGAAGAAGAAAATGGAAAGGCATACATCATCGGTGATTGGCTCATGGACATTGATTCATCAAGTTGCTCATCTGATGATGATAGTGATAATGAGAAGGTGGTCGCCATTGTGATTGACTCTTCATCGTCTTCACCGACACCACCTCCATCATCCTCTACACACCTATATCTTATGGCCAAAGGTGAACGCAAAGTATCAAATAATGATGATAGTAGTGGTGATGATCATGCTAATAATGATGATTGTGATGGTGATAGTGATGATGATGAATATGAATCACTTTCTTATGATGATCTTGTCAAATTACTAAATCAATACACTAAGATCATTAGAAAGACTAGAGCTAAGAATAAAAAGCTAGAAGCTAAGAATGATTCTCTTTTAGCTAAATGTGATGTAGCGAAAAAGGCTAGTGTGGAGCTTAGAGAAGTAAATGATGCTATGTCATCTAAACTCAAGGAGCTCAAATCTTCTAAGAAAGAGCTTAAAGATAAACATGATAAACTTGAGAGGATACATAATGAGCTCATCACTAGCTAAAATATGCTAAAACAAGAATATACATCTCTCGAGATTAATTATGATAATCTTGTTGTTGCTCAAGAATTTTTATCCAATGAGCCACATGATGCTACTAACGATGTTGTTAAGATTGATATAGCTACATCATGTGATGATTTAATTGTTGAGAGCATTGAGCAAGGATTTAGTGGCAAAGACAAGCAAGTGGTTGAAACTGACAACTATGATGAGTATGTTGAGCTCAAGCATGATAATAAAAAGCTCAAGAAAGATCTTGAAGAGCTCATAACCACCAACACTATAGTGCTAGAAACTCTTGAGAATGAGAAGCTTAAAAAAGAAAACAAAAAACTCAAGGAAGAGAAAAATAATGATGCACTCAAGGAAGAGAACAAGAAGCTCAAGTTGGAGAAAGAGCATCTCAAGATTGGATTGAGCAAGTTCACAAGAGGCAAGCATCTTTAAAGTGAGCTACTAATGAACACCGTTATGAAGATAGATAGAAGTGGCATTGGGTATTTGGCAAACCAAGAGAAGAAGGCTCAAGCTTAACAACAACAACACAAGTCAAAGCCAAAGCCAAAGTGGTGTTTTGAGTGTGGACAAGAAGGCCACTTTGCCCATGAGTGTCAAACTCCACCACCACAACACTTGTCCAAGCATGCTAGACCCTTTGCTTTCAATGCTCATTACATGCTTAGAAAGGACTCTAGTAGAAAGATGAAAGTTATGTTCTTAGGACCTCCCAACAAGAATAGGTCTAAGAAAATTTGGGTTGCAAAGTCACTTGTTAAGAAAGTCAAGGGCTCTCAACAAGTTTGGGTTCCTAAAGCTTGATCTCTTGTGTGCAGGTGAACTACAAGACTGATAGAAGTTATTGGGTAATTGATAGTGGTTGCACTCAATATATGACCGGTGATCCTCGTATGTTCTCCTCACTAGATGGACAAGAAAGAATCATATTTAGAGATAATTCAAAGGGCAAGCTTAAAGGATTAGATAAAGTGGCAATATCAAATGATCATTCAATCTCAAATGTGCTATATGTTGCTTTATTGAGCTTCAACTTGCTATCTGTTAGACAATTATGTGATCTTGGCTTTCAATGCCTATTTATCGAGAAGGAAGTGGTTGTATCCAAGAAAGATGATGATCAAGTGATATTCAAGGGATTTAGATACAACAACCTCTATCTAGTGGACTTCACCTCTGAAGATGCTAATTTGAAGACTTGCCTATTCACCAAAACAACACTTGGGTGGCTATGGTATAGAAGACTTGCTCATGTTGGGATAAGCTCAATCAAGAAGCTAATGAAAAATGATTTGGTAAGAGGGTTGAAGGATGTGAAGTTTGAGAAGGACAAGCTTTGTAGTGTATGTCAAGCCGGTAAGCAAGTTGTAAATACTCATCCTAAAAAAGCCTTCATGTCAACCACAAGAGTGCTAGAGCTCCTTCACATGGACTTATTTGGACCAACAACATATAAGAGTTTAGGAGGAAATCTTTATTGTCTTGTGATTGTTGATGACTACTCAAGATACACATGGGTGTTCTTCCCTCATGACAAATCTGAAGTTGCATCATGCTTTAAGAAGTTTGCCAAGGGAGCACAAAATGAGTTTGAAGTGAAGCTCAAGAAGATTAGAAGCGACAATGGGAAATAATTTGATAACACAAATATTGAAGCCTATTGAGATGAAGTTGGGATCAAGGATGAGGTCTCCGCAACATATACTGCTCAACAAAATGGTGTAGTTGAGAGAAAAACCAGACATTGATCACACTAGCAAGAATAATGCTTGATGAGTACAACACTCCTGAAGCTCTATGGGTGGAAGCTATCAACACCGCATGTTATGCATCCAACCGCCTATTCCTTCAAAAGTTTCTTGGCAAGACATCTTATGAGTTGCTCAATGGGAAGAAGCCAGATGTATCTTTCTTTAGGGTGTTTGGTTGCAAATGCTATATCTACAAGATGCAGCAACACCTAGGGAAGTTTCAAATATGTTGTGATATTGGTTTTCTTATTGGTTACTCATCAAAGTCCAAAGCATATAGAGTATTTAATCATACCACTGGCTTAGTTGAAGAAACATATGATGTGGAATTTGATGAATCTAATGGCTCCTAAGGAGCACATGAGAATCTTAATGATGTAGGTGATGAACCATTGAGGGAGGTCATGAAGAATATTTCAGTTGAAGACATCAAGCCAAATGATCAAGATGATGATGTACAAGTGATTAATCCACCTTTTTCATCAAATGTGCCACAAGATGGTGATAAAAATGGAAAAGTAGAAAATGAAGACACTCATGTCTCCCATGAGCAAATGGTGGTACCAGCACAAGATGTTGATACTCCACAACCTCCCCCTCAAGTGGTTGATAGAAGAAATTCACCTCTACTACAAGTTCATCCACAAGATCTCATCATAGGGAGTCCATCAAAGGGAATAATGACTCACTCTCAAAAGCTTGCTTCATTTATTGAACATCACTCTTTTGTCTCTTGTTTTGAGCCTACTAAGGTAGAAGAAGCTCTTCAAGATCCAGATGGGATAAATGCCATACATGAAGAGTTGAACAACTTCACCCGCAATGAAGTTTGGAGTCTTGAAGAGCGACCACAAGGTGCAAGAGTCATTGGAACAAAGTGGGTGTTCCGCAATAAGCAAAATGATCAAGGTATTGTTGTGAGGAACAAGGCAAGACTAGTTGCAAAGGGGTTCTCTCAAGTTGAAGGGTTGCATTTTGGAGAGACCTTTGCACCAGTTGCAAGACTAGAAGCTATTCGTGTCCTCCTTGCATATGCATCACATCATGAAATGAAACTATATCAAATGGATGTGAAAAGTGCATTTTAAATGGCTTTATTAATGAACTAGTCTATGTTGACCAACCTTCTGGGTTTGAAGACCCTAGATATCCTAATCATGTTTATAGGTTGTCTAAGGCGCTATATAGGCTTAAGCAAGCCTCAAGAGCTTGGTATGAGCGTCTTTGGGACTTCCTTATTGAGAAGGGCTTCACCATTGAGAAGGTTGACACCACACTATATACCACGAAGCTTGATGGATATATCTTTATTTGTCAAGTGTATGTTGATGATATCATATTTGGATCATCAAATGAAAATTCTTGCAAAGAGTTTGGTGAATTGATGTCGAATGAGTTTGAGATGTCAATGATTGAAGAGCTTACATTGTTTCTTGATTTTTAAGTCAACCAAATAAGAGAAGGGATTTTAATCTCTAAAGAGAAATATACTAATGATCTTCTCAAGAGATTCAAAATTGATGAATGTAAGCCAATCAAGACACCAATGCCAACAAATAGACATCTGGACCTAGATGAGGGAGGTAACACGGTTGATCAAACTCTCTACCGCTCTATGATTGGTAGCTTGTTATATTTAACCGCATCTAGGCCTGACATCATATTTAGTGTGTGTATGTGTGCTAGATTTCAAGCTAATCCTAAGAAAACTCTTTTGATTTTGTTAAAAGAATCCTTAGGTATCTTAAGCACACACCAAGCATTGGCCTTTGGTGTCCTAAAGGAGCTATATTTGAATTAGTTGGCTATTCTGATTTGGATTATGCCGGTTGCAAAGTTAATAGAAAAAGCATATCCGGAGGGTGCCATTTGCTTGGTAGATCACTTGTGTCTTGGTCCTCTAAGAAACAAAATAGTGTGGCTTTGTTCACCGTCGAAGCGGAATATATTGCCACGGGTGCTTATTATGCACAAATACTTTATATGAAGCAAACTTTGCTAGATTATGGTGTAGTTCTAGAAAAGGTACCTCTTTTGTGTGACAATGAGAGTGCGGTAAAACTTGCTAATAATCCGGTTCAACACTCTCGCACCAAGTACATTGATATCCGCCTTCACTTTCTTAGAGATTATGTTACAAAGAATGATATATCATTAGAAGGTGTAAGGACCGAGAATCAATTGGCAGATATCTTCACTAAACTGCTAGATGAGGCAATATTTTGTCGGTTGAGGAATGAGCTCAATGTGCTTGATTTTAGCAACTTCACTAGAAAATGAGCTTGTGTTGTTCCTTGCATTGCATTGTAATATACAACATGTTTACTTTGTGATAATGCACTTAGGGCTTGTCTAACATGGTTAAGATAACCGCCGAAAAGCGTGTGAAGAAGCTTAACCCTAGATCAAACCAAGCCTGGGCATTCGGGTTACCCGATTTTTTTGGGTCGGGTAATTCGGGTAATTCAAAATTTGGGTAATAAAAATTGCTACCCGATATTATCCCCGAAAAAACACTACCCGCAAATTCGGGTACCCGATAATTTGGGTTCGGGTTCGGGTATTACCCGATATACCCAAATTTACAGAAAACAACAAACTACACTAAATTTCAGTAGCGATCTATACATAATTTCAGCAACAATTTGTATAGAATTTTAATAGCAATTTGTAGAGAATAATATATTACAGTCACTCATTCAAATAGAGAGAATTATATTCTCATAAAGTGATAAGTTAAATGGTTCAGCTAACAACACATGATGAATACAAAGACAAAACAAATCTTTGGGTAGTTCAGGTAGTTTGGGTACCGGGGGATATTACCCGAATTACCCAAACTAATTTTGGGTAATCAAAATCGCTATTCGAATTTGGGATCGGGTACCTCGGGTTCGGGTAATTCGGGTCCGGGTTCGGGTAATTCGGGTACGGGTAATGGGTATCGGGTATTTTGCCCAGGCTTAGATCAAACTTGACAAGCAACTAGAATTACTTTCAAGTATTGCATTGCATATGCATGAATGTGTTTTATCGTTTCTCTTCAATCACCCTTTTATTGCCTATTTTCTTAAAAACAATTATAGCATAAGGTAAAATATTTTAAAAAAATTGAGGGTTTGAGAGAGATCTCTCACATCAGTCCTAATTGGTGTTTATTTGGATCTTATTGAAGTTGGGACTTGATTCGAAATAGGTAGCTCGAAGGACTTTGAAGAACTACTGAAAAGAAGTGACCGGATGCTAGATCGGACTCTGCTCCCCTACGTCCGGTCTGTTCACAGGAGGTGAACCGTTGCTGCGAAGGAGTGACCGGACGCTGGAACAGTGTTCTCCCTACGTTCGGTCAGAAGGTGATTCTGCGTCTGGTCAAGCAAAGAAAACAAAGACAGGATCGACTAGACTCTGGCTGCTTCCAGTCAGTGGTGATCAGACGCGTCCAGTCATAACTCCAGGGGATTTGGACCTCTCTAGAATTGACCAGACTCTGGGTGGCAGCGTCCAGTCTAAGGCTAGATAACGAGCCAGCTCGGCTCGTTTTGGCTCGGCTCGGCTCGGCTCGTTATTCTAACGAGCCAGAAAGCCAGCTCAGCTCAGCTCGTTAAAAGCTCAAGCTGGCTCGTTAAGCTCGCGAGCCAGGTATAAAAAATACACAGAATATAATATTTGCATTTATTTAAAGTTTGAGAATAATAATAATACAAAAGAAATGCATCTAGACCAGTTACCAGTCAATTTATAGGGTCTAGACCAGTTACCAGTCAATTATAAAGTGCAAGACATGAAGTAATACAAAAACTAATATAATTTTTGATACTTTTTTCCTAAAAGCTTGGCTCGTTTAGCTCGCAAGCGGCTCGCAAGTTGGCTCGAGTTGGCTCGTTATAGCTAACAAGCTAAAATCTTGGCTTGGCTCGGCTCGTTATCCTAACGAGCCAAGCCGAGCTGAGTCGAGCCAGCCACGAGCCGAGCGAGCTAACGAGCTTCGAGTTTTTCATCTAGCCTTAGTCCAGTCATTGCCACCGGAGCGTTCGGTCAATAGTAGTCATGCAGGATTCCAACTCTTATCTCATTTCCTTTTCTAATCCATCGGGGGACACCATAAAATCAGACTGCACCGTGACCTAATCTCCATCCCGTAAGCTCGCCGTGCTGACATCGCTGCATCCATGCCCTACCGCGCATCTCGCCGATGTATCCCACGCCGCACTATGCCTCCTCACGTCGCGCCACCACCGCATCACATCGCCACGCCCCGCGACACCGTGACCACTGAAGCAGCACTGCCTGAGCACACTGTGCCACCGTGCCCGAGCCTTGCTCCAGCGCCGTCTCCCGCACCACCATGCCCTACCACAGCGCCGCCATCGCACCAGTCACTATGCACCTAAACCCTAGCGTCGCCATACCTCGCCACTGCCCCAACCATGCCGCCAATCTACTGTGTATTTCCAACCCTAGCCTCGCATTGCTGATCTGGTGGTTCCCCAATTTGTTCCTCTTCTCGTCGATTCGCCAATTCGTCAGGTAGCAAGCCCTCATTTCCAATTTTGTATCTAATGCTTGCTTCTTAGGGTTTCATAACTCTAGATGTATATTTGAATTATTCATATATCTGATCTATTCTAACGTGCAGCGAGTCGGTGTTTCTAAGGTCACTTTGGTAGTTGACAGTAAACTTAGGGTTAAGCTCATAAGTACGTATCAAGGCCAAGCCTCAGAAGTGACAGCTAGCAGTTGATCTTTGTCAGAGGCAATCGTTCATTTCAGATGGCATGTGTCAAGAATGCTAGAGTTGGTCTAGGTGATGAGGATTCGAGGCCTCCGCCTCGCTTGCCTACTGATGTGAAAGGCAAGGCGACAAAGAAGCTAGTAACAAAGAAGAGGAAGTATGCAGATGCTGACATAGAGAGAGCAGCAGCAGTTGCAGCCACCGCAGATCATGCAGAGAGAGGAGGTGCTAGGAGTGGAGTCAGATTGCAGATCAGCTTTTACCAACATAGAGGGCAGCTGTTGATTAGGTTGAGCGTCATCATGGTAGTCCAGCTATGAATGTCATGCTTGAGGGACATCATGTTGCTTTAGAGGAGCCTCAGCCTCAGGGGGAGCCATAGCCAGTAGAGCAGACTCAGGAGGGAGAGCAGGATGAGGAGATAGAGCTGGCATCTCAGCAATAGCTTCGCCACTCTAGTCGTACCCGTACTTAGGTGACACCGATGCTAGAGACATAGCGGAGGGGTTCTCGTCCACCTCTAGTGACTCATCTGGATTTGAGGGCCGCCACGGCCAAGCAGGTGCAGTAGCTCAGGTTCATGCAATTTGAGGAGTGGTTTCCACCGAGGAGGGATGAGCGTGCATCAGAGAGCTTCTACACACCATTGTAGGAGGATTTTTATATTGCATATCTTAACAGTGGGGCAACATTCAGGTCTTAGAGGGTTTGTTCTATTGAGGCCATTGTAGCAGCAGCTGGAGAGCAGATTCGCCCTTACCTATCTTACTTGCCAGGGTTGATAGACTTACTCAGATGGATAGGCAGATATGTTCTATCTTAGGTTCATGAGTTCTATGCTATACTTTGGATTCACCCTCAGCACAGATTTATTCACTTTGTATTTAGAGGCAGAGATTATAGGCTGATGAGCTTTAGGGTCAGGGAGATTCTCAGGCTTCAGGAGCAACCCGTCTGGCTACATGAGGTTTGCTATAGTCAGACAACGCCTCCTAGATGTTCACATGGTGGTCTTGTGCCTCCTATTGATTTGGTCAGCCATTGCTTCATAGAGCCATTCGGCGAATGGTCGAGCAAGACACCCAGTGACCTCACTCCTACAGCTAGAGTGCTTTATGCTATCATGACGAGGACCCTGCTCTTAAGGATGGGATATCGCGAGGGCTTAACTCGCATTCAGTTATGGCTCCTGAACTCTCTGATGCAGCAGACTGTGTTTGATATTTGGGATCTCTTATTTTTAGAGATGGAGGATACTATTGTAGAGGAGTTTAGAGGTCACCGACAGTTGCCCTATGCTCATTGGATTACTTTCTTGATTCACAGAGCTATTATAGTGAGGCCACCAGAGATGCTAGCAGAGTATAGTGGTGCTACTACAAAGTTTCCTACCTATAACATGACTCAGATGCTCTGCCATAGTGTAGTGAGGACACCTAGCTAGCCACACCATTGTCTAGAGGTGCTAGAGACTACAGCCTAGTAGGATGAGACCATCAGGGGTATAGCAGCTACCGAGGAGGAGGAGCTTGATGCTAAGTAGGGGGATGGTCGAGAGCGACCCTAGTGATAGTTCAGATGACGACTATCAAGATATCCCTCAGATGCCTCCTCGACGACATGACCATGAGGCCGGTAGCTCCAGTTTAGCTCCACCTACACCATAGATAGACCCCGCTCTTCTTGCTATACTTGAGCGGATGAGGTAGGATCAAGCTCGCTAGGCTCAAGAGACCACTGCTACATTTGCACAGTTTTAGACCAGACAGGATGTGTTCCAGCGATAGTAGCAGGCGATCCAGCAACAACAGCAAGCTATACAGCAGCAGCAGCAGGCCATGCATCAGTAG
Source organism: Miscanthus floridulus (assembly GCF_019320115.1). Lineage (NCBI taxonomy): Eukaryota > Viridiplantae > Streptophyta > Magnoliopsida > Poales > Poaceae > Miscanthus > Miscanthus floridulus. Next base: position 33,959,263 of record NC_089597.1, read on the forward strand.
CAGCTCCTCATGCAGCAGCAGTTACTCAAATTTATGTAGCATGTAGTTACTGCTATTGGGGCTCCACCGCCATAGCCTTCACCCTAGATTGGCCAGCCTGCCACCACTTATATGACTCCAGCTTTACAGCTCAGTGGGCTTCAGAGTTAGGGACAACCAGTGATACAGTTTCCTTCACCTATAGAGCAGGTGTCCTAGTGGTTTGCCTCACCAGTGCTAGCTCCACAGCCCACACCTCTTCAGACGGGCTTCACACTGGCTTAGACTTCCTCGCTGCTTGTGCTAGATACCTCAGTTTCCAGGAGCCTCGATGCGACATTCAGTGAGTTGGTAGGGCAGCCTACTCCACCATATATACATGTCCCTGGTCCTTCCATAGTTGCTCCTATTATGGGGACTACAGAGACGCTCCCTTCTTTAGTTGCTTCATCAGAGCCGCCTGCTATAGTCATACCTACAGAGTCACAGGCCACACCAGTCCCTGATCTGATCCAGACCGTTTCAACGTTGCTTCCAGCTATAGAGGGTCATACTGCTTAGAGCTCTGGATCAAATGATGATGGCACATAGTTCTAGCTCGCTCCTTGTACCTCAGCGCCTGATTTGTCCGCTGCAGCCCCGCCGACCAACCCTTAGGTTTTGGTGTTTGACGGCAAAGGGGGAGAGGGATCGAGTATGTTAGACTTAGGGGGAGCAATTCATTTGGGGGAGTTTATCTATTATATTTAGCTTTTTATATGTGATACACTATTATGCATTCATGTGTTTACTTTCATGCATCGAACTATATTTATGTGATAGTGATATCTATGTGATCATGATATTTATGTGATATGTGACATGTGTGCTCTCTACTTTGAATTATTTATATGTCATATCACTTGTGTTATGCTCATTTGCTTTGCTTCCACGTTTTACTCCGATGCAAATGAGCTCTATTACTTGTACTCATGCTTATTTCATATCTATTAAGTACATCATGTTGGCTTGGGTCATATAAGCTTGCCTAACTCTTTTGTTCTTATTATCAAAAGCTTATATGAACCAAGCATGTTGAAAATCTCATCTCTTTCACAAACTCGAGGTGGTATTGTCATCAATCACCAAAAAGGGAGAGATTTAAAGCATCTAGGCCCCTAGTTGGGTTTTGGTGATTAATGACAATATGAGATTACTATGGCTAACGTGTGTTTTACAGATGCAATTAAGTTAGGTCATGGTAATGGCAATTGATTGGGCAATCATGGTTGTCATGCCCCTACGATGGAAATCGTTTTGGTTTTCAAAGGATGGATGACAAGGTTAAGGATGGACTAGTTCTAAGTGTTGTTTGGTGTTGAAAAGACACTTAGAGTAGTTTAGGACATTGTTTTTCCTTTGGTCGTACTATTAGGAGGGATATGGATGGGTAGCTTGACCTAGGAGAGTCAAGTGGGTTAGGTGTGGTGCACACTTGTTAAATCTAGCACTAGATAGCTCCTAAAAAGCCCTTAGATCAATTGGAGCAAACTTCATTCACATATGATTGCGAGTTGGAAGTGAATAGAGCATCAAATGTTGATCGAACGTTGGTTTCGGTGTGACCGGATGCTGGCGCAGAGTCCGATCAGTTCATTTGATGAAGGTGAAGTCGTCTGGATGTGATCGGACGCTGAGAGGTGAGTGACCAGACACTAGGTGCCAGAGTTTGATCAACTCCAGTAAGGTTCTAGAGAGGGAGAATCCTAATCAGACGCATCCGGTCAGTGCTGACAGGACGCTGGTTAGGTTCTGGCTACTGACTGAATGCTGAGCAGCAAAGTAACTGGATGATGGGTGCCAGAGTTCGGTCAACATTAGTAAGGTTTCAGAGGGTAGTTTTTGTGATCGGATGTGTCCGGTCAGTGCTGATCGGACATTGGCCAGTGTCTAGTCACAACTTAAACTCCACAGAGGCTGGTGAACTGACCAGAGCATCTGGTCACCTTGACCGAAGCATCCGGTCACCCCGTAGAGGCACATAATGGTTCGTTTTGAATGAGGGGTTATAAATACTTCCTCTATTCACTTGAGGGATCACTTTTGCTTATTCCAATAACTGAGAAACATCCTTGAGAGTGCCAAGAAGAGCAAGGTCCTAGTGAGGTGATAGAGATTTGACAATCCAAGAGAGAGGCCTCATTAGTGAAAGCAAGAGTAGCAAAGTGTGCATCCACCCTTCTCATTAGGCTTGTCGTGGTCAAGTGAGAGTTCGTGCTTATTACTCTTGGCGATCGCCATCACCTAGATGGTTTGGTGGTGATTGAAAGCTTGGTGATCATCCGGCAGAGCTTATGGATGACGCAACTCAAGTTGTGAGCAGTTGTGGGTGATTTACCATGACGGAGTGTCGAAAAATCAACCCATAGAGAGCACTTGATCCTTGTGCGGGTGCTCCAACGAGGACTAGTGGGGAATGGTGACTCTCTAATACCTTAGCAAAACATCGCCGGGTTTAAGCATTTACTTTAAGCAATTCAATTCTTATCTTTACATTCATAGAATTGACATGCTAGAGTAGGATTGGAACATAAGTTGCTAAACTTTTATACGTTAGAACAATAGAAACACTTTCTAGGCACAAGGGGTGAAGTAGGCTAACCATAGGGTTTAATTATTGCAAAGAATTTTAGAATTAGCCCAATTCACCCCCTCTTGGGTATCTTGATCCTTTCAGCAAATAATTGCACAGAAGAGGGGAAATGGACCAAACTACGTTAACCTATTCGTTAAACATCACAAAACAAGATGCGTGAGTTTGCTAGACAGCGCGGTATTCGTAACCCGATCGATGTTGGGCTTGATAAATTGGGATTAGAGAGACGGAGGATGTTAGAGGAGGAGAGGGCAATGAAGGAGGCAAGGGAGGAGGAAAGAGTATAGATGCATGTCTTGAATGATCATGTTGTTGCATTGTGTGCCAGTGAGTCATTGAAAGCCTTGTTATTTTCATTACCAGCTTTTAAATATAATATAATCGCATTGCTAACTTGTTGCATTTCATATATGAAGGGATTGGATGTAGCAAGGACCATGTCATAGAGGTGGCCCATGCAAGATTTGTGGAAAAGAAGTTACATGAGCACAGAACGCGAGCTAGTCGTACTGTTCAATCTCCGATTATGTTGTCTGATGAGGGGGATGAGGATGAGGACGACACTGCCAGGTTGAGCGATCTCATCACTCTTGCTGAGGCAGGCTTGCAAGCGGAGAAGGTTGAGGACGACATTGGTAGACTGAGCAAGCTCATCGCTCTAGTAGAGGCGGGCTTGTAGGCGGAGGAGGATGATGACGCGTTCTTCACTCAGGCCGTAGAGGCCATAGATGAAGCGGAGGCCGCTTACTATAGGCGACAGACAGATCAAGGCAATGCAAGTGAGCCTAGCCACATGAGCCAGATGGAGGACACGTTCTTGACTCAGGCTGCAGAGGCCCCAGGTGAAGCGGAGGCAGCTTACTACAGGCGACAGGTAGATCAGGGCAATGCAGGTGAGCCTAGCCACAGCAACGAGGTTATTGTAGAGGACTGATACTCGGATGATGAGTTGCTTACTCAGTATATTTCAGACTGAGGATTGGTACATGTGTGCTAGTTCAATGTTTTAGATTTGGTATTTGTATTGTAGTAGAGCTTTCTCGATGCTGCATTGTGTTTCATGTGAACTATTTATGTATTGTACCGATGTAACAAACAATGTTTCATTTTTATAATGGACATTGTGTTATCTCATAAAACTTTTGCCACAAAAAATGGTATTATAATGCTGCAGTTTGCATGTATTTGTTATGTCCTTGGTATATAATGCTTTTACTTCTATCATTGTCACACATTCGGGTATTAATTTTGGATCTTGGTTTGGTGCCTATCTGGTCCTAACATTATCTAGAAGACTGTACGAATCACTAATGACCTTGTGTCATGTCTATGCTCTGTTTTAAAAAAAGATAAATAAAAAGTTCTCACCATTGCGATCTTTTGAAACCCCATAAATTATATGCATCAAAATCTTGTTGCTGCTGATGCGCTCAGAAGGGAGTCTAGCCAGCGCCTAGCATGGGTTTGTCGAGCCACTGTCCACGGCGTGGCAAGGCTGACGTGCCCCCAGCCATGGCGCGGCGGTCAAAGCGGCAACAAATGGAACAAGGCACTTCTGTTATGTTGTCGTGTTGGTTTAACGAATAGGTCAACAGGAAGGTTAAGTGCATGAGACAATCAATACATAAGTTCAGCAATACTAACTTGTACACGTCCCAAGTTCATTGCAAGTTCGACAATACATGGGTGTCCGAGTACAAGTGCATCATGTCATCCGAAAAAACTCTTACGACCCCGGAGTATATGGGTACCATGGACACCACTGTCTCTTCGGACGTGAAGGCAGCACATTAGGGGTGAACCCAATGTCGGTAGGGTCTCTATGGCGGTACACCCGATGGTACTACTGAGTGTAACTAGGACCCTACAATTATAATATAGGCATCGTTACTTACAATGTTTAAGTAATTGTGACGTATATGGCGAAGGGTTGTTTCAAGTACCTGTTTGTCGAACTGTGTAGGAAATGATGCATCACCAAGTAGAGACATCCCAATCTCATCGTAGTCCTCCTCCTCCTCCTCCTCCTCATCCTCCTCATCCTCATCCTCCTCAACGTCGTGCTCCATAGGACCCTTGCCTGCATTGCCGGGAGTATGAACATAAGAGGTCCCACCAGCCATCGTGTCAGAGGAACCTGCTCGTGTCAGCATAGTGCTCGAGCGTAAGGAACTAGACAGGTCTAAGTCATAGGGCATCTCCCATGGAGTATCCACACAGTTGAGCTTCTGTGCCAGCTTCTTGCAGCTCCTCCCCACTTTCTACAAAAAAAGAAAACACGGATGAATGAGTCATGGGAATCATTTAACCATTATCATGGATTTGAGAATAGAGCGTAGATCGACGAAGATGTGTAGAATGTCGTGCGGCTCCGCTTTGGTCTTGTGAAGTCGCACGGCTGCTTCATTGGACAGACTTGTCAACTGTGATGCCTGCATACACAAGCGAGCTAAGTTCGTATCACTACAATTCATAGGAACACCGACGTGCAGTTGTATTGAAATTCAAATTTCTTACCATGTATCTCTGCGATGGGGCTCTCTAAAGTTGTGTCTCCTTTCTTGTCGCCTCATCGTACGCATCAGCGATGTCATCCTCATCTTCATCCTCATCAACTTGCTTGTTAGTGTAGAGGGCATGTATATGTGTGCGGGTACTCCTATGCAACCATTGGAGGTAGCGGTCGAAGTTGCGTTGGTCGTGCGACGGTATCTCGGTGATTAGGACCCTTTGCCGACTGTCCCAATCATGGATAAACATGGCGTGTGTCATGTCCCAATTCTTCTCCTTGTACATGTTGCTTTGATTGTACCTATAAGGTTAATGTAAGTTAGTGGTTGTATGTATGCACATGACTGCTAAATTATTATGTTTTAGTTGTTGCACTCGTGTAACTTTCTGTTGGTTATGTACAGCGGCGGTAGGGCATGACTGCAATCTTCTGAACTGCCTATACACCCTTATATGGTAGTGCATCTTGACCATGTGGAAGAAAATTAGTGGCCCTCAAGATTGGGGTACTACGGATGATGATCCCCCATCCTGGTTCAAATTTCAAATGGATATGTTAGAACAAACATTAAGAGTACTATAATATGATGAAACATTAGTGCATAAAAACAAAGTAAATGTAAAAGGAATAAACTATTATGCAAGATTAGAGAATAAACATATATCATAGTTAAACAATACTCCAAGATTCCAATGTACTAACATAGTAGTTTTAAATAGCATATCAAACAATTAACATTAATATAATAAAATGTATGTTAATATGCACCTGTTGCCCTTATCTTCTATGCCCGCTAGCCTTGTGGCTAGGTTTTGAAAGTGGAGCAAAGATTTCTACCATGGGTCTCGTTGAAGTCTCCCCCTCTGTACATGTCTTTGTCGTACCCTCTCATAGCGTCCATGTCCCCCTTGAGTCGCTTCTTCTTCCTCCTACCCATGCCTACCTTCAATAGATCCGGATGCGGCACATAGTCATAACCATGATAAGGTGACTACTGTGTTAGGTCAAGGTATGGCTCGAAGCTCCTCTCCCAAATACTACCAGTGTTCGAATGGAGATACAAGGGTGACATATATGGCAGATCCTCATAATTATACCCGTGAACCCTATAGGCCGTGATCATATGAGAGCAAGGGCATGCATGATCTGTGGGACATTGCAACTGCACTCTACTTTTTCAAGATCAACTCGGTAGTTTCATCCACCATAACTTTCACCATCCAAGCTTGTGCCACCCTTGCTCCATACACTAAAGATATGGCGACGGGGTCCATATGGCTCGGCGGTGTGCTGCTTGGCCAATTCATCAGCCTCCTTCAAATATTCTACTCTGGTGAAAGGTCCTAATATGGCTAGAGGGGGGGTGAATAGCATATTTAAAAATCTACAAATCAACTAGAGCAATTTGATTAGTATAACAAATAGCGAAATGCAAACTTGCTCTAGCTCTACAAGGGTTGCAAGCCACCTATCCAATAATTCTAGTTGCTATGATCTCTAGATACATAATTTGCTATGTCACTACTCACTAAGAGCTCTCACACTTGCTACACTAAAGAGCTCCACTTGATGAACTTAAAACAACAAAGCAAGCTCTCAATTCTAATTACACTAAAGAGCTTGCTAAAACTAGTTTGCAAGAATATAAATGAGTGAGTAGGGTGATTATACCGTCATGTAGAGGAGTAAACCAATCACAAGATGAATACTAAATTAATCACCAGTTTAATACCAAAGGACAAGAGACAACCAAATTTTCTCCCGAGGTTCACGTGCTTGCCAGCACGCTAGTCCTCGTTGTGTTGACCAACACTTGGTGGTTCGACGGCTAAGAGGTGTTGCACGAACCTCGTCCACATAATTTGACACCGCAAGAACCTACCCACAAGTGAGGTAACTCAATGACACGAGTAATCCACTAGAGTTACCTTTCGGCGCTCCGTCGGGGAAGGAACAAGACCCCTCAGAATCACCACGATCAGAGCCGAAGACAATCACCAACCTCCACTCAATGATCCTCGCTGCTCCAAGCCATCTAGGTGGCGGCAACCACCAAGAGTAACAAGTGAATCCTATAGCAAAACACGAATACCAAGTGCCGCTAGATGCAATCACTCAAGCAATGCCCTTGGATTCTCTCACAATCTCACAAAGATGATGAATCAATGATGGAGATGAGTGGGAGGGCTTTGGCTAAGCTCATAAGGTTGTTATGTCAATGCAAATGGCCAAAAGATTGAGCTTGAGCTAGCCATGGGGCTTAAATAGAAGCCCCCATGAAATAGAGCCATTGGCTCCTCAATCCACTAAAAAACGGGGTGATCGGACGCGCCAGTTGGATCGATCGGACGCTGGACCCCAGCGTCCAGTCACGCGATATGTGCCACATGTCCCCTGCTTCAAACCCTAATCACCCAATCTCAACGATCATTAGTACATTTAAGTTGTGACCAGACACGCTGCTTGAAAGTGATCGGACATAGGACCTCAGCGTCCGGTTGCTTCTAGTAAGCTTCCATTCGTAAAAAATCATGATCGGTCGCGTCCGGTCATACTCAACCGGACTCACCCAGGGTCCTATCACTCGATGTCTCCTCTATGCACTGCCACGTTAGTAGGACCATACGCACCCAATTAGCGTCCGATCACTAAATGACCCAGCATCCGATCGAAGATCGACGCTAGCGTCTTCACGCTTCCACTGACCGGACACGCCGGTCCTACCGAGACCAGCGTCCGATCACTTATAGGGACCTCTGTCTTTTCTATATAGAGCGCTAGTGGCACCATCAGACTATTCACACTCTACTGGCTGACACTTCGCCGGTGAAGTTCCTAACCCTTGCTCAAATGTGCAAACCACCAAGTGTATCATCTTGTGCATATGTGTTAGCATATTTTCACAAATATTTTCAAGGGTGTTAGCACTCCACTAGATCCTAAATGCATATGCAAAGAGTTAGAGCATCTAGTGGCACTTTGATAACCGTATTTTGATACGAGTTTCACCCCTCTTAATAGTACGATTATCGATCCTAAATGTGATCACACTCTCTAAGTGTCTCGATCACTAAAACAAAATGACTCCTACCACTTATACATTTGTCTTGAGCCATTTGTTTTTCTCTTTCTTCTTTTTAGGTCCAAGCATTTTATCATCACCGTGTCATCACCATCAATATGTCATGATCTTCATTTGCTTCATCACTTGGAGTAGTGTTACCAATCTCATAATTACTTTGATAAACTAGGTTAGCACTTAGGGTTTCATCAATTCATCAAAACCAAACTAGAGCTTTCATCTGGCCTTTCCAAAATGCTCCTGCTCAGCTATATTTCTCTACGCAAGTTCCCACCTCTTGGTAAAATATTCGTTGCACTTATGAAAGGAGAACTCAACAATTCCAGACACAGGCAACGATCGAACTCTAGTGAATACACGGTTCAAAGATTCTGAGGAGTTAGTGGTCATGATGCCATACCTGAAACTCCCTCGTCATATGCTAATGCCCACTGAGACTTCTGTTCCATCTGCGTCTCTAACTAGGCCTTTCCCGCTTCATTTAGCATCTTATCTAGTTCTCTCTTTGTCTCCTTGAACTGGTGCTCTGTACGTACACAACATAGAGCCTTTACCTTATCACATACCTCATTCTTCCTGTGACGTCGCTAGAAATTAGCGGTAAAGTGTCTTGATGAGGACATCACTCCTTTGGATGTACCCGCTGATTCTCCAACCATCATGCAAGGTCCAATGACCTGGGCTCGAATGCATCAACTCAATTTAGAGGTGAGCTTGTTCTTAAGCGATCCTTTTCATATTTTTGAGAATAGACTACTACCTAATGATGTTATCTTGCTTAGGAACATTGGAGAGGGTCATGAGGGACTTAGAGAAAGAGTTGGAGACATTGATGACCAGCAAGGACGTTCAACAGAAATCGGAGGCCCGGTCCAATAAAATTTTGAGTCTGCCTCGGCCTCCAGGACTAGTCTGTCTTAAACTGGTCATCTAGGACGCATTCGGACTCCGTTTTCAACGATCCACATATGAATAGAAAGCTAATTTGATAAGGAAGCTAATCCAAGTGGTCTCACATCAAAAGCCCTTCAGAGTCAATAGGAATCATCAATACAAGTCAGCGTCCAGAATCTATCAGGATGCTGCGACACTGTCTTTTGGTCCGTTGGACTGTGTATCGTGTTTGGGCCCCATTAGGGGTGCGTCCAGGGTAGGCGATGACCCTAAGACCTTTATAATCATATGCCGCCACCATCATTAGGTTTTGGGTTTTGCTTAGATTAATCTGTCAAGAACAGTTTCGCCGTTCATCGGTTTGTGAGACCCCAACTTTGTGAGATTAATCATTCATCTGCAATTTGGTTGCTTTCTTTCTTGTTCTTGCTTGTGTTCTTCATTGTGTAGGTAGGGATTAGCCTTCTTGTCAAGGTCAATTGGATCCATGTCTCGGCTGATAACCAAAGGAGTTGTGGTGCTAAGATTGCACGGTTCAATCTTTTGATCTAAAGTACCTGACGGAAGATCGGGATCCCCATTTCCATTAAGTGGTAATCAGAGCTAAGGTATACTGTTAGGTTCACATTTATCCCCTAGTTTTGAGTGTTTCGCATTCGTTCCATGGTCCAGTGCCATATTTTTTTTTCGTCCTAGAACCTTCCGCGCCATAGCCGTTGCATATTTTAGTTTCAGAGTATGTCATGTTTAGTTTGTGTCCTAGTCGAGGTCTCGTTGCTAATCGGAGTATACCAATATACCATCCTTAGCACCATTAGTAACTAGACATACACAAAAATTAGAATACCCCATGAGATCAACATTACAAGCAAGGGTCCAGTTTCCATAGAATGAACATAAGTCTAGTTACTTTAGCCTATGCATGCTAGTTTTTCATTTCATCATTCAAGCCTATAACTACCATACACCACACAAGCATGGATATTAAAATTTAGAACGTGTGCCATGCAAGCAAATATATAAAATGCACATTCAAATACAACATACAAGTTTATGAGCTTGCTCCCCCCTACTTGTGTATAATTTTGATTGATCTCCTTATAATGTCATTTTATTTGTTTGCTCCCCCTATCTTACTATCTTTGTGAATTTCTCTCCCCCTTTGTCAACAATTAGCATAAAGGGAGGGCTCAAATTTTAGATAGGTTGGGGTAAAACCATGTGAAGTGAGGATCATGTTCCTAATTTGATTCAATCTAGATTACTTGCAAAAGATATTTAACTCGGTTTGATCCAAGGACAAGCTTCTTCACACCTCCAAATAAGTGTTATCTTGTACCATGTTGAGTTAAACACTTACAACTCATTTCTTAGATCAAACACTAGGTTTACAAGCCCACAAACATGTCATATGCTACCACTAGATCATTTCAAGCATACAAGCAATAATAGTACCATACAAACATCAAATTCATTTGCTTTTCATGAATAAGCCTAGAACATGATAGGAATGACTAGATAGACTAAAACATATCCTTAGCAAGGATGTATGCCATGCCAATCAATTTTACCTTGAATTGCTCGAAGGAGAGGCATGCCATATAAGTGGGAGGAGCATCAACACATATTTGAGAAGTCAAATATGTTCAATTCATTCCTCTACTTGCAAAACCTCTTTTCATCAAGTGGCTTGGTGAAGATATCGGCAAGTTGATCTTCGGTGCCCACACTCTCAATGCAAATATCCTCTTTTTATTGATGATCTCTTATGAAATAATGGTGGACATCAATGTGCTTTGTTCTTGAATGTTGAACTAGGTTGTTGGTGAGCTTTACGGCACTCTCATTGTCATATAGCAATGGCACTTGCTTGAATTTGATTCCAAAGTCATTTGATGTAGCCTTCATCTAAAGTAATTGAGCACAACAACTACCGGCCGAAATGGACTTCGCTTCGGCGGTTGAAAGTGCTACACTATTTTACTTCTTTGATGACCAAGGCACAAGTGATCTTCCCAAGAGTTGACATGTGTCCAATATGCTCTTTCTCTCAACTTTGCATCTCGTATAATCGGAGTCCGAATATCCAATCAACTCAAATCTTGCTCCTTTGGGATACCATAATCTAACATTTTGTGTATGCTTTAAGTACCTCAATATTCTTTTTATTGCCTTCAAATAACTTTCTCTTGGTGAGGCTTGAAATCTAGCACACATACTGTCGGTGTTTTGGGTCTGGCGGATCCTCAACCGACTAGTGAAAGTGTACTGCGTGCCCCTAATCTCGGATGGTGATGCAAAGAGACACAAGGTTTATACTGGTTCAGGTAATAGGTGCCCTATGTCCAGTCTGAGAGAGCGATCTTGTATTCCTTGCACCGAGGTGCTTGTAGTAGAGGCTTACAAGTAGAGCGAGAGAGGGAGCTAGTCCTAGGTCTCTGCGTGGAGTGGCGTGGGTTGCTTGAGATGTTGATCTCTTGTGGCGAGGAAGTGTGTGCATTACAAAGCGTTGTGCCTTGCTTGCACCTATTTGTGTCTGTCCTCTTTTAGAAGCGGCCCCGGTCACTCCCTTTTATAGTCGAAGGGAGGCACCGGGGCGGTACATGGATTTACTACGTGGCGTTTTGTGAGCGGGGGCAGTATGTCGAGCCCTGTAGCTCGTCACTGTGGCGGCATGATCGGTGGAGCGGCCTTGTCCTCAGTGCACTGGAGCGACGCGCCAGTTACGCCTGATCCTATGCGACGTGGGAGCTCCTGTGGCTTGGCATAGGGTATGGTGCGTACTGTAGACGATGTGCCGGTCGCTGTATGTTGATAACATAGAGAGTCGAGGCCTAGTCGGTGTAGAGGCTGAACCATTGTGGGGGGCTCAGCGGGTGCGAGTCTCGAGGCTACAGGAGCCCGGAGGCGGATAGCCGAGGCTCGGAGGGAGCAGTTGGTCTTGTATGTTGATTCCAAGGCTACAGGGATCCAGACTTGACTCTCCACGCCGCGCTGTCCTTGGAGCAGGTGGGGTTAGGCAGCACAATGTAGCACAGGTGTCAGTTGTGGGCACAGCGCCAAGCACAGCGACCGGTAACCCCCGCCCCATCTTGTCCCGGACGGCATGGCATCGATGTGACTCCCATCTCATCGGCCACTCCGCTGTATCGAGCCGTCATTTGGCTAATGTCGCGGGAGTGGTTGGACGCGTTGGTTGGATGTGACGTCCTCGTCCGAGGCCTCGGGCGAGGCGAAGAATCGGTACCTCGTCCGAGGCCTTACGGGCGGAGCCTCGGGCGAGGCGGAGAATCGGTACCTTGTCCGAGGCCTTATGGACGGGGCCTCGGGCGAGGCAGAGAATCGGTACCTCGTCTGAGGCCTTACGGGCGGAGCCTCGTACGAGTCGGAGAATCGGTACCTCGTCCGAGGCCTTACGGGCGAGGCCTTGGGCGAGTCGGAGAATCGGTACCTCGTCCGAGGCCTTACGCGTGGGGCCTCGGGCGAGTCGAAGAATTGGTACCTCATCCGAGGCCTTACAGGCGAGGCCTCGAGTGAGGCAGAGAATCGGTACCTCATCCGAGGCCTCATGGTTTCGTTCTAGGCCGAGCCCACTTCGGGTGAGACCGGATATTGTTTGAGGTGGGCCGGGTGGTCTAGCCGAGCCTCAGATAAGGTGGGGGTTGCCAGTGGTTGTCTCTTGACTTCGATTTTTACAAGGTCTAAGCGATTTTTTAGTTCTTGCTTAGGGGACCCCTTTTCATGGTACCCGATAGTAGCCCCCGAGACTCGGGGAGAGTGTGAGCGCTCTTCCTGAGGTTTTGACGAGACTTGGCTCACGGCAGCTCCTGACGGGATGGTATTTTGTACTCGAGGCCTCGGTGGGTGCGCTCGTGGTATTTTGTACTCGAGGCCTCGGTGGGTGCGCATGAGCGCACCTACCGGGTGTAGCCCCTGAGACCCTGGAAGAGTGGATTTATTCCTCCAGGGGCTTTTCTCATGTTGAGCGAGGGGTTTTATCGCGTTTGCCGAGCCCACGAGTGCGAGTTCGGGTCACTGGGCCTCGGCTTGGTTGCAGGAAGAGCCCTCGAGCCTTTGCTCGGAGCAAGAGGGCGATCAGGAGTTTCCTTGTCTTTTTTGTGTGGCCCTCGCGCATGCTTTTCGTTCAGAAGGAGGGGTGGAGTATGCCAGGCTACCCTCGGTGGGCGCGAGCAGTGACACCTCGAGTGAGCTGTTATCGGGTAAGTCCGAGTGGAGGCCCGTGCCTCCATTCGATAGGGGTTGACCAGCGGTCTAGAGACACACTCCAAAAGTACCAGAGGGCTTCTCTAGTGGGTCCCAAGGCCGTTCGATTGGCCTCGGGGGCTCGGTGCCTCCCTATGGTGGGATCCCATTCAGAGACCTCCCTGATGGTCTTGGACACGACTTAGGGCATCCCAAGCAATTGCTTGCTTAGGCCTCGGCCATGTACGGGCTTGCCTATAGTCATCCCTGACTCTGTTTATCCTAAGGCAGCTATCGAGACCCTTGGGGGCCCAGCCTTTGAACCCCTGGACCGTAACGGGCTCGGTGCCTTTTATCGCGTTTGCCGAGCCCCCGAGTGCGAGTTCAGGTTGCTGGGCCTTAGCTTATTTGCAGAAAGAGCCCCCGAGCCTCTGCGCGGAGCAAGAGGGCGATTAGGAGTTTCCCTGTCTTTTTTTGCGGCCCTCATGCATCCTTTTCATTCGGAAGGAGGGGTGGAGTATGCCAGGCTACCCTCGGTGGGCGCGAGCAGTGACACCTCCGGTGAGCTGTTATCAGATAAGTCCAAGTGGAGGCCCGTGCCCCATTCAATAGGGGTTGGCTAGCGGTCCAGAGACGCACTCCAAAAATACCAGAGGGCTTCTCTAGTGGGTCCTAGGGCCGTTCGATTGCCCCCGGAGGCTCGGTGCCTCCCTATGGTGGGATCCCATTCAGAGACCTCTCTGTCGGTCTCGGACACGACTTAGGGTATCCCAAGCAATTGCTTGCTTGGGCCTCGGTCATGTACAGGCTCGCCCATAGTCATCCATAACTCTGTTTGTCCTGAGGCGGCTGTCAAGACCCTCGAGGCCTAGCCTTCGAACCCCTGGACTATAACGGGCTCGATGCCCAGTTCCTTAGTCTGAAAGGAATCGGGTGGGGAATATTCCCCTCCCATCGCCTCACAACGGCGGGTGCGCCTTTTGAGGCGGTTCCTCAGGGAGACGGAACGGTGTCTGCCATCGCTGTGGTCGGATGCGACGTGACATCTACGGATGGGACGTTACTGTGTGCGCGCGGTTAATAAGGAAAAGGTGGATGCGTGGGCGGTTTAGTCGGATCCGAATTAACTGCGCTAGATCTGAGGGAAACTTCCCCGGTTTCATCGTCCATCCGTTTCACCCCTTTCCTCCCTCATAAATACGTGACGAGCCTCACCCCGCCTCTCCTTACCTTGTCTGCCTGTGTTCGCCCTTTTTGCCTTCGAGCGGTTGCTAAGAACAAAGGAAGAGAGCGCTGGGGAGAAGAAGGAAGAAGGAGGAGGAAAGGCGAGAGAGATAGCGAGAGCACGTCTTACCGCCGTAGCTGTATTCTCCCCCGCACCCATGGCATGTGCATCCACGGCGCCGGAGCATCATCCTGCATCATCCATGATCCATCCATCCCGCGCCAATGCCAAACACTGTGGATTGAAACAGAAATCAAGAGAGCCGAGGCGCGCGGCAGTACACAGTACTCTGCGTCACTGCCTCACTGGGCACTGGCTCTGGCTCTGGCTCTCGTAGATGGAGGCCGCTGCGACGCTATTAGTGCTGCCAGTGCCCACCCCTGGCCTGAAAAGGGTCCTGCCGTGCCCACGCAAAACCAGGCGCAGCGCACCCGTATCTCCGTCCACCCATCATTCAGATTTGAGGCAAGCGACTCTTGTGATCTCCGATCTGCCAAAAAGCAGGGATTGGCAAGCCGTGCCATCAACCATCAAGTTGTCCCGCCGGGTATATGCAGCGGCCGACGTGACATTTCTGCTAGTAGACAATTGGTAGTACGAACCACTTACAACAAACAATTACCCTCTTTCCTTGTTTATAAATCATATTTTTCAACCTATATATAATATTTTTCTCTCACAACAAATTAGTTAATAGTACTTTCAGTCATGGCTCCAAACAAACAGGGCAAATTAAGGTAGTACCAGTGCTATAGACCTTATTTAGTTCCTTCCCAAAAATTTACATCATGTTCCATTTAATGTTTGAATACATGCATTAAATATTAAATATAGACTAAAAAATAATTAATTACACAAATTATGACTACTTTGCGAGACGAATCTTTTAAGCCTAATTAGTCCATGATTTGACAATATGGTGCTACCGTAACACATGTGTTAATGATGTATTAATTAGACTTAACAAATTCGTCTCACGATTTATTGACGAATTCTGTAATTTATTTTTTTATTAATATTCGAACACCCAATACAACACTCTATATAGTACTCGATGTGACACAAAAACATTACACACTAATTTAAACAAGGCCTGATCAGCACCTCCCCTTCGGCCTTCGCACTTCGCAGGGAAAGGACACGTTTGGTTGCCGCCCTCGTCTGGTGCCAGGCAAGCGATCATAGCCCTAGGCGATCGAAATCCAACGTCTGGGGTCGTTGCCTGGCGTTGCCTGAGAGGCAGCAACCAAACATGACCTTACTCTACGTGTACGTGGGCCCTGTTCGGTTGGTTGGGCTGATGCCGGTGCTGACGTTGATTTACTGTTATTTTGCTGAAACGGTGAACATAGCCGTTGATGGGTAGACGTGGTAGCTGCACAGCACGAGCTTGGTCTTGAATGCTGCACCTGCACGGCAAGGCTGCCTTCCGATGCGGCGATAATCCGAACAGTGGCCATGGCAATGACCGGTGAGCCCAGCGGCCTTGTACATGGCAGTGGCAGTGCGTAGTGTAAACAAGAGTAGCTGTGGCAGGCGTGCGTGACACGGGTGGCGGGAACGGCCACAGCGATGCCACTACCGCTCGTACCGCAGAGAATCTCTGCCCGCCCGGCCGGTGGGCCATCGCGCTCGCAATACTGCTGCACGTAGGAACGTACTCCCTCCCTACACGTCGTGTCACTGTTTCTAAAAAAATGTACGTACTTTTTTCTGTGAAAGTTTTACGCTACGTACTCGTACTATGGTACAGTCTCCTATAGAGCAGCGGCGGCGCCCGCGGCCAGCCAGGTGGTGCGGCTTTGCTGTCAATGTCAGTGCTGAGGTGTGTCATGTGTGGCACTGTACAGCCATTCAGTTCCGGCGATGGGACTGGGTCGGGAATAACCGGGGCCAGGCCTGGCCACCCAGGCACGCCCACGCCCAGCATCGGCGGTCGTGACCCCCGTGCACGGCACGCAGCAACAAGCAAGGCGAGGCAGACTAGCTTGCTTGCTTGCATGCCCGTCAGCATCAGGCCACACAGTTCAAAATCGTCGCCGGCGTCCTGTGCGTGTCATGGTCACGGCTGATACATAAACCCTGTGTCGAGTGCTGCGCTCTACCTGTTCCATACTTTTTAGCTTAATCTTTTAATATTCTTCTCTCATAATAAATCAGTCAAAATAATATTTTATTTTTTTCCGGTAAAACCAACGGGGCCAGCCAGACGAACTGGAAGAAAGAAGGGTTGCAGACTTGCAGCATACCCAAAAGCTTCCGCTGATGAATGAAAACTAATGAAGCAAGCATGCATGCATGACGCCCTCAAATTTTAGGGTCTATTTGGATCCGGCTACTAAAATTTAGAAGGTATATTGGGAGGATGTTGCATGGGGTGTTCGGATACTAATAAAAAAATAAATTACATAATCCATCGGTACTCCACGAGATGAATTTTTAAGCCTAATTAATCCGTCATTAGCACATGTTTACTATAGCAAAATATTGTCAAATTAAGGACTAATTAGACTTAAAAGATTCGTTTCGTAAATTAGTCACAACCTAAGAGAGGCAGCCAAACATCCACGCAGCTGCAGCAGCGACGCAAAAAGCTCTTGTCGTGACGCCGAGACGGGCCGTGCAGCCTTTCCACCCACGCGGCCCCTCTGAGCACCTGCCTCACGAAGTGACCAGCGGATCGAGTTGCACTGTAGTACACCGGAGCTGGCGATGGCATCGCTGCGGGCAACGAGCGCGCCGAACGGTGCGGCCCGGGCTTGGTGGAGCAGGTGAAGGGAAAAGCCTACCCGCCGAATGCAGCGCCGTGCGACGTGGGTGCGGCGGCGCCGGGGGTATGCCAGGATTACCGGGGTAAATCGAAGAAGTGCTCTGAAAAACTCTTCTTTTTGTACAAGCAAAAACTCTTCTTTATTATTCCAGTATTCTACGGACGGATACCGCGATCCGAACAGGCTTCTCACGGCGAAATTACATAATTAGGGCGTAAAGATGAGGCGTTCGTTATTTAAAACTCTCTGCGTTTCAAATGCTATTCATGGCGAAATTTAGGGCGAAAATTTTTGGAAACTAAACCAGGTCTAAATCGAGCTTCCTGTTGGGCCAGCCTAAGGCCTCGTTTAGTTCCCAAAAATTTTCATCCTAAACTATCATATCGAATCTTGCGGCATATTTATGGAGTATTAAATATAGATGAAAAAACTAATTGCACAGTTTGGTTGGAAATCGCGAGACGAATGTTTTAAGACTAATTAGTCCATGATTAGCCATAAGTGCTACAGTAACTAGTATTCGCTAATGATGGATTAATTAGGCTTAATAAATTCGTCTCACAGTTTCGAGGCGAGCTATGTAATTAGTTTTTTTTTATTAGTATCCGAAAACCTCTTCCGACATCCCCGAAACATCCGATATAACATGCAAAAATTTTCATTTCGCGAATAAACACAGCCAAAGTGGATATAGGACCATGGTGACTAGTCCACGCGTTAGGTGATGTTTGGTTGTCTCTCCTAAATTTTAGTCGTTGTCCCATTAAATATTTAGACACACATATATAGAGTATTAAATATAGATTAATTATGAAATTAATTGTATGATTTACAACTAATTTACGAGATGAATCTTTTAAGCATAATTAGTCCATAATTTCACAATATGGTGCTACAATAACGTATGCTAATGACGGATTAATTATGCTTAAAAAAATCGGCTCGTGGACTACTAACGGATTATATAATTTGTTTTTTTATTAGTATCCGGATACTCCATACAACATCCTCCCGATACACCTCCTAAATTTTAGTTACTGAATCCAAACATCACCTTAGTCTCACAAATTAGACATATTACGTCCTCTCATGCAGGCAACCAATTAACATCTCAATTTTTTAGTCCCCTCATGCAATCTTACTGAACACTCTCTTATGGAATACGATTTTACTCGGTATGCATCCACTCGGCTAGGATTTACGATACAAGCCCTGCACCAACCATTCTTTTTTTTAAGAATCACCAACCAAATACACCCTTTGTCTCGAGGTGTCTCGAGCAGGCAGCGCAGGCCACTCCGCCCTTAAGCCCACGATCTCCAACTGGTCCAGCAGTCTCCCCCCCCCCCCCCCCCCCCCCCTCCACCTCGCAACCCTAAACTGATCCTTAACCCTGCCGGCTCCTCCACTCCACTGCTAATGGTGACCGAGACCACAACAGCATTGAATGAGATAGAGATTCAGAATACTGCTAATGGTCTCACTGAGCTTTCGTTGTTATTTGGTAATTAGTGTCCAATCATAGTCTAATTAGGCTTAAAAGATTCGTCTCGTGAATTTCGTCTAAACTGTGTAAATAGTTTTATTTTTTTATTTATATTTAATGCTTCATGTATGCGTCCAAAGATTCGATGTAACGGAAAATCTTGAAAAAATTTGTAAAATTTTAGAAACTAAACATGCACTAAACAGGCACTTGGTCGAGGTGGCCAATTGGCCATGTAGACCCTACGCTTGTCTTGCTTCCTCACAAAAGCTACGCTTCTCGTCGGGCCTATTTAGCACACTGAGCTGTTTTATATGTCAAATACTTATTTTCGAAATAGCTTCATGGGTGTAGCTATTTTTCTACTCCACTTATAGAGACATAAGTTGGAATAAAGCTGAAAAGGTAACGTATCTAGGTTTGTCCCTTATTTCTCTCTCTCATCTATGCATAAAGTTATTGGTGAAGCTGTTTTGCCAAACAATTTTTTCAAAACCTAAAGAGTCGCTCATAAAACCGTTCAGCCTGTTCGCTTGCTCGTAAACGATCGTAAATTTCCAGCCGGAAACAGTGTTTTTCTCAAACACCAAACCAGCCAGCAGTAAATAATCCACGATACGATACGGCCTCCCGAACAGGCCGGTTTTTCCAAAAAAAAAAATCAGTTTTATTAGTGAATTCTCAACTGTGCCTAACGGGTCTTGGCCGTCATGACCTGACGTGCTCGATCGACTGCTGCCCAATGCCCACGCTAATAACGGCAGCTCTCGGAAGTCGTCTGTTGTGGAAGCCGAGCGGAGCAGCGACCTGCGAGGTCGAACTGATGAACACTGCTCAACCATCTCCACACCGTTTCGCGACTGCGACGGACGCCAGGGTGCCAGTGCCAGCGAGGAGGGAGCCATGGCCACATGTCCCAGAGCGCGAGCTTCAGTTCCCATCTCCATTCCCAGCAGGCGACACCATCACGTGCCGAGCGCGCCGTTGCCATCCCGGCCGAAACGCCACCGCCGTACAGCATCCCGGCTAGCCCCTGCCCTCCGCTGCGCCAGCACATCCTTTTATTTACCACCTTTACTGCCTCCACTGTCGCAGCCTTCGTCACAGTAGGCCTGTTCGGCAGGACTTATTTTTTTTACTCCGGCATTTGTACGACTAATTTATTACGAAAGAAAAATACTATTTTTTAGCTAGCTGATTCTGATAAGCTTAAGCTAGCAGAGCCCTGCTGCCTGCCGATCCGATGCTCTTGTCCACTGTTGCAGCATTCGGTGCAGCGGTGTCTGCGCCCGGTTTGCTCGGAGGGTTTTAGTTTTTGGGATGATCCTTGCTTTAAACAGGGGTAAAAAGGGGAGAAGGAACGGATAAAGGGCATGAGAAAAAGGAGGCAAAAGCTAGAGATAAAGGCCTGGTTCGTTTTTCTTATAATTCATATTTTTCAGCTTATTTTTTTTAGTCAGTATGATGTTTTTCTCTCATACCAAATTAGACAGAACAGTCGACTTATTTTTTCAGAGGGAAAAGCAATGCCCTGACATGTCCAACAAAGTCCTCAAACATCACGTGATCACGTTTCGTGTTGGGCTCAATCATGCCGCGCTGACGTGTGGGGTATAGTAACATTGCCCCCACATGTCGGTCGCCTTGTGCTAGGCAAACACTCGTGATCACGGACGCACACCCACAGCACGGTAAGATCACAGGTAACACCATGTCACTTCTAAGTTTCACCGATTAAGGTTCTATATGGTATGGCTCTACAGTCTAAACCACTTGGACTTCGTGCGACTGAAGTGTAGATGAGCTGAAGCGGGTGAAACAAAAAAAAAAAATATTTTCATCCGCTCCTAACTTATTTTGAAACGAGAAAAAAACAACTTCTGGCTAAATTATTTCGGACCTTAAGTCTAAGGGTCTTAGAGCATCTCCAAGTGTATTCCTAAAACTAACTCTCTAAATCACGATTGGTAGAGTCATTTGAATAAAGAGTGTTCTCTATATTTTTTTCATTCTTGGTAGCTTTTCTATATCTTGTGGTACTCTATATAGTTATTCTCTCCTCTTCATCTATGGCTAACAAGAAATCTGAAATAGAGATGACTATATTTAGATATTCAATGAAGCTTTTGGAGAGAAGGTTTTTTTTTTATCAAAATCTCTATTCCTAATAATTAGAAAGAGTAGAGAGTCTTTTCACACGGCGACTCATTTTACAAGCTATAAGCTAAGTGTCCGATTCATTATTTCAAATGCCATGTGTCTAGCAATACCATTTTTAGGGCATGGCTAATGGTTTGCTACCATGTCTCCTGTGCATAAGCTTCAACATTCGTTTCGTTCTATCACAAACTCATGGTGTGTCGTGCCACGTTTACGCCACCATAGCTCATTTTACTCGCCACAAAAAGCCCGACGAACCATAAGTGTACAAAATGTAGTTGTAGACTGGTTGACACCTATAAAAATCTTGTTTAGATTCATTAATATTAATTATAATTAAGGATTTGTTTAGATTCATTGAGCTAATAGTTAGCTGCTAATAATTAGCCGGATTAGATCCAAACATATGCATCTAATAAATTAGCTAGTTGCTAGTTGGATATCTAGCAAACTACTATCTCACTAGTTAGACCAGCACATCTAATAACATCTAAGTGTTAGTTAGCTCATTCTAGCTAGGAGCCATAGTTAGCTTACTATTAACTGCTAGCGGATCCAAACATGCTCTAATAATTACCTAGTTAATAGCCACTAACTAATTATTTTCAGGGACTGTTTAGATCCACTGCTCATATGTTTTTTTTGGGAATCCACTTGCTCATATGTTGCTAATAGTTGGTTGGCACATACTAATTAGCAACCCTCTATCTTATAGTTAGTTAGTCTAGATCTATTTAGATTCATCGGTACTAATTGTTGTTTCTACTATTAGCACTAGTAGATCTAAACATGCCCCAAATATATGTTCTTAACCTCCTATCCATGCAAGCAAACGCCATGTTAAAAAGAGTTTCACTTAAAGTTGAACTGAATTGTTGAGATTTGGCTTCTTCCCTATCAAACGGGGCCTTTTTGCCATCTCCAACCTCTTGCCAGTTGTAGTTGGAAACTTTTATGATCTTAAAAGGTCAGTATAGACCTACTTATCCCCTTCAAAATACTAATTTTCCTTTTCCATGTGAAAATAAAATGATTCGTGTGAAGTTACTTTACAGTCTACTCTCATCACAAAGAATGTAATTCTAGATACAAAACAAGTCAATTTGTTTAGTTTTACTGAATCTATACAAATAGTATCAACATTAATGTATCAAAATAATTACTATAAAATATATTTTTAACTAATCTAATAATACTTATTCAACATCTAGTTATTTTTTATATATTTTATTAAACTATAAAAACAAGAATTACATGGTTTTTGGCCGAGCGGATTCCAAACTCCTACGTTTACCCTTAGGGCCAGTCTCAATGATATGGGCATGTTCGCTTGAACGTATCAACCGGTTTATCAGCTAGAATCTACAGTATTTTCCTATCAGAGAAAATCAGCTTCAGCCGGCTTATCAGCCGACTTTAATATCAGCCGAACAATCTCGTTGCGAAAGTTTTACAAGCATTAAGCAGGGTGATACCTTAGCAAAAGTAGTGATGAAACTTGTTAGCATTATTTCCAAGGCATTGGGATGGTGATGAAATCCACACTGAGGTTGATTGTTTCATCTCTTTCGATCTCGTGCGGCACTAGGATAAAAAGTATGGCCGCAGTTTTCATTTGCAATATTTATTTACCATGTCCATGTGAAATTTCAAACACAAGAGGTTGCCACGTATAGTAACCTATATATATTCGCCAATATGACCATGTGTAATAACATGCTAATGCTTATAATAATATCAAAAGGACTATATAGTTTATATAATATATTTTTGATAGCAACACAATGATAACACGATGAAAATATTGAATGTTGCAGCTAACCTATAAAACTAGAGAAATAAAATTCTACATTATTATTTCTAAAAAATCGTTACCCCCTCTATCCCAAAAACAATATTGCTATACTGTTCATGTTAGTCAAACTTTTTTAAATTTGAGTAGATTCATATTTATATCTCTAATTATGTTTATAATGAAATATATCTAGTGGTTCATCTAATGATACGGATGATGCACCATAAATATTAATATTGTATATATATATTGATCAAATTGAAAAAAAAATGTCAAAGAAAATAGAATGACACTTGTTACAAGGACGGAGGGAGCACGTCCGAGAAACTTAGGGTCTATTTGGTTGGGCTTTAAGGCTGCTTTTGTTTCACAAAAGGCAAAAGCCCAATCAAAGGGATCGTTTTTGGAGGTTGCTTTTTTCAGAAGCAATTGATTTTCCGTAATACACTATTTAAAAGCAACTTAAACTCTGATTTTTGGCTTTTAACTTTTTGCTTTTCGAAATAGGTAGAATAAAGAACTCTTTTCATAACTGTTTTTAAGAGAGATAACGATAGAATATATATTTTATACTTCTTTAACCAAATAGCTTTCAAATTTTCCACGTCTCACAACTGTTTTTTTCACAGCTCAGTTTACCATAACTTTTCCCTATAGCCATAACTCAACTAAACGGACCCGTTTACGAGATACAAAACAAGATACAAAGGGTCTGCTTGGTTTGCTCCAAAATCTAAAAATTTAGCAAACCATATGATTTTAGCTGTTTTTTGGTTCGCTACCAAAAACCTGTATACTTTTTATATTGAGACAATTACCTGTACGCTATTATAAAAGTTCGAAATGATCTACGTGCCATTGAAATTTTGAAAAGTTTCTCAGTACCCTCGCCCGAAGTTTCTTTTACCTACGTGCCACTTTCGTTAGTTTTCCTTGTAACAGCAAGCGGAAAAGACGATTTTGCCCTCAGTTATAGAATGCATCAAAATTTTCATTCTTTCCTCAGGTGCCACTGTAACATCCTGTGATTCAAAAAACTTCACTTTTTTCTCTGTACTATTATGAAAAAAATCATGGTAACAGCTTGTACGTGTGCATATGAAAAACTTTAATAATTATAATAAATTCGAAATGCATCTGTAACTTCCTATGATTCAAAAAACTTTACTTTTTTCTCTGTACCATTATGAAAAGAAATCATGGTAACAGCTTGTACGTGTGCATGTGAAAAACATTAATAATTATAATAAATTCGAAATACATCGATGCATTTCGAATTTATTATAATTATTAAAGTTTTTCACATGCACACGTACAAGCTGTTACCATGATTTTTTCATAATGGTACAGAGAAAAAAGTGAAGTTTTTTGAATCACAGGATGTTACAGTGGCACCTGAGGAAAGAATGAAAATTTTGATGCATTCTATAACTGAGGGCAAAATCGTCTTTTCCGCGTGCTGTTACAAGAAAAACTAACGAAAGTGTCACGTAGATAAAAAAAACTTTGGACGAGGGTACTGAGGAATTTTTCAAAATTTCAATGGCACGTAGATCATTTTGAACTTTTATAATGGCATACAGGTAAAAGGCCCTTTTATATTTGGCTCGCCAGATTTGTAGTATTTTTTTTTTGTTTAACTTTTGCTTACTAAATCTTTAGTGCGACAAACTTTGATCCCAAACAAGCAGGTTAAGATTCTGGTGAAACTGGCCTACCCTTACCAACTAGGGAAGATTAAACACAGTGTATCGAAAATACAGAAGTGTGGTGGTCCACATGCAGTTGCCCCCTGCAGATTCGCAGCTACTCCCTTCCTAAAAAAACGCGTTTCCGTAGGGAGTAGTAAGCATTAACCCAATCCAAACCCGCAGTCCCCACATGTCAGCTGTTCCATACTCCTCGATCTGTTACTCGAGTTCTACTGCTCTAGACCAACCCGACAGTGAGAGAGAGAAAAGCACTGTAGATCATTGATATGAACTCTGTGTGTCCTCCCGATCTCTCTCGTCACAGGAAACCACTCTCTAAGGGCAGTCCCAATGCTAGAAACTATGTATAGTTTCTATACTTATTAATTTTCATAGATACTATGTATAGAAACTATGGTTCCAATGAATAGTTTCTACAGAATAACTTTTTATCCAATCACATACACTTTCTCTCCATTCGCTACCAATCACATCCCTTCGTGTCTTGGTTCTCGTGTAGACATGATTTCTAACTTAGACCCGGTTTCTATGATTTTTGTTCTCTCTCTTCAATAACTACCTTGCCACATCAGCAAAATGCTTAGGTGGTAATACAATTAATGTCCATAGAAACTATACTGGTTTCTGCATTGAGAGTGCTCTAACGTAAACAGTCATCGGTTCGCGTGCCATTAAACCAAATTTAATCTGTTTCTTTTCTAATCTAAAATAATATTTTTTTCTTATAAATTTATTTTAAATTCCTCCACGACCGTAGCCGAACACCCCGTAGCCTCTACTAGTAGGAAGCTACTCCTCCGAACCAGTCCTAGTAGTAGGAAGCTACTCCTCCATAGCCCATAGCCCCTGCCCTGCCACTCTATCGCCCAGCCATACAGCTACTCGCTGTCACTGAGCCAGCGGCGCAAGTGCGCAAAGCCGAGCGCGAGAACCCACGAAACCAACCGAGCTCCGCCCCCATTAAGGCCGGCAGGCAGAGGCAGGCTCGCTGCAGCACGCTTCGCGCTCCATCGTCGCTGTCCTCTCCCTGTAATGTCACTCCCCCGATGCCTGTCCGCAGCTCAGTGGCCATGACGACGACGGCCGCCCGTGCTCTCGTCGCCCTCCTCGTCGTCGCCGTCGCCGTCGCCGACGATGGTTGGTGATCTGTTTCTTTTTTCGATATCCATTTCTCTTTATTATTTCTTTCTTCTCTGGGAGCCCTCTGGTTGCCTACTGGGGAGCAAAGATTCTGGGGTTGGGTTTGTTAGGATTAGTATTTTATTAGCGCTGCAAGTACGCGCTTTTGGAGGCATAGTGATTCGCTAGTGTTCCATTCCCATTTTTTTATTGCCGTATAAGCCCGTAAACCCGAGTCTAACACTTAACTAATCCTTGTGAGCTGTGCCTCTTCTCATCTCATCTTCTATTCTTCTCTTATTCCTTGCCTACGAGCTTTTAACTAGTCTGCCCATGTTTCAAAATGTGATCTTTTTTCTCTTCATGTTATGTTTTATTTTTTTACATGTGCCTTCTTGTGCTCCTTATTGGAGCAAATGCTCAGAACATTATTAAAACATTTGAGCATCGATTCTTGTTTCTTTGTTTGGCCCTTCAGTGCTGGAAGCTTGCTCTCTTTTGTTTAGCCTGTTCTATTTTTGTGTGTTTTAGCTGTGTTTGGTTTGCTATTCTGGAGTATGATCCTGTTTCCTATCTGAATGAATCCAAGTAGCTTCATATTTCACCATCGTGTCATATTTGGGCTTTCCAAATCTGACGTTCCCCAGTTCCTTTGCTTTCCTGCCTGAAAACACTAGTCTTTTTTTTTTCAACTATCTTGTTATCCGACTCCCTTTCTGCGGATATTCCATTTGCCGAATCGTCTGTTCAGGTTTCTACCAGTCTGTAATCTGTTCTGCGTCTCCGTTTTTTTTCTGCTAATGCGGCTAGTTCTGCATCTTCCAGGGGCGACGCTGGTGGAGATCAAGAAGTCCTTCCGCAACGTCGGCAACGTACTGTACGATTGGGCCGGCGACGACTACTGCTCCTGGCGCGGCGTCCTGTGCGACAACGTCACATTCGCCGTCGCTGCCCTGTAAGAAGAGCGTCCATTAATTTGCTCCTTTCCCAACTATTGCGATGTGCAGCCACTGATGCGGGTTGGCGCCAATTCAATGCAGCAACCTCTCTGGCCTCAACCTTGAGGGCGAGATCTCTCCATCCGTCGGCAGCCTCAAGAGCCTCGTCTCCATGTACGGACGATTTCTTCTTTGACTGCTGTTGATTGGAGTTTAGTTTACTGACCTGTGTTAACTGGTCTCCTTTGCATTCACATCCAGCGATCTGAAGTCAAATGGGCTATCCGGGCAGATCCCTGATGAGATTGGCGATTGTTCATCACTTAGGACGCTGTAAGTCGAACTTCGAGTTACCCATGTTTAGTTGTGGTTGTGGTGGTAGTGTTTTTATTCAAACTTTACCTTTTCGTTTAGGGACTTTTCTTTCAACAACTTGGATGGCGACATACCATTTTCTATATCAAAGCTGAAGCACCTGGAGAACTTGTGAGTCGTCTTCTCTCTGAAATCCATAGAAATACACGTCATTTGGGGCTTTGGATTTTTTTACAGATTTTGTGGTGCTGTTTGTGATTTCTAGGATATTGAAGAACAACCAGCTGATTGGTGCGATCCCATCAACATTGTCACAGCTCCCAAATTTGAAGATTTTGTAAGCTACTACTGCTACATGATTCTTGTAAGGTGGATCAACTAGGATGGTTCAGGATTTCTAATGTGTTGCGCACTCCAGGGATTTGGCACAAAACAAACTGACTGGGGAGATACCAAGGCTTATCTACTGGAATGAGGTCCTTCAATATTTGTAAGTCATCCTTGAGGTTCAAAAAGTTTTGTACTAGTGCTGGACTGCTGGTACTGTATATACATTGCTACTATATATTTAAGGGGCCTGGCTGCTCAGTAAAAGCTAGGCAGCATTATTAAGTCTTTATTGTTTGGATATATTCTTGTGAAATGGCATTCAAACACATAAGTTGTTACTGAAACATCAAGTAATTTCTTCTAAGTTTTGTGGCTAAATTAGTAAACTATAATTACTAGGGGCTTGCGGGGCAATCATTTAGAAGGAAGCCTCTCTCCTGATATGTGCCAGCTGACTGGTCTTTGGTACTTGTAAGTACACTGCTTGCCTAGTTTGCTGCAAGTTTGTTTGTGTTTTTTTCTAGGGAAGTTTGTTGTGTTTTTTAAATCTGGTTTTAAGCTTCGCACTAATTTGATCAGTGATGTGAAGAACAATAGCTTGACTGGGGTGATACCAGACACCATTGGGAACTGTACAAGTTTTCAGGTCTTGTACGTATATGCATTCTTGCCACTCTTGAAATAATTGATTTAACTTTTCATATATATCATTTTTCCTAACATTTTATATTGGTAGGGATTTGTCTTACAACCGCTTTACTGGACCGATCCCATTCAACATTGGTTTCCTACAAGTGGCTACACTGTATGTGCTGTTTGCCTGTTTCTTTTCACTGAAAATAGTGTAATTACATGCCTAATATATATAAGCTTACCTGCAAAGATGCATGTACCCTTTATTAGGTCCTTGCAAGGGAACAAGTTCACTGGTCCAATTCCTTCAGTAATTGGTCTTATGCAGGCTCTCGCTGTTCTGTAAGTCCTACAGTGAATTCTACAGTTATTACTAGATAATTGACTAATCTACAAATGAGACATTGCTTTCTCGTCGCCGTTAGTGAAAGAAATGTGATTGCTAATTCATGGAACTTTTACTCTATCAGAGATCTGAGTTACAACCAATTATCTGGTCCTATACCATCTATACTAGGCAACTTGACATACACTGAGAAGCTGTAAGAATTCTTGTCCCCCTAAATCTGGTTCATAGATTTTCAAGATTTTAGTTTTAACTGATACAATTCACCCTAGAAACAGTTTGATGTGAACATATTTCTAAGTTTATGTCTTTATACATGTTAAAACTTCATAGGTACATCCAAGGCAATAGGTTAACTGGGTCGATACCACCAGAGTTAGGAAATATGTCAACACTTCATTACCTGTAAGTTTTAGTATTTCTTCTGTTATGGATATGAAGATTCAGGTTGACCATTAATCTATCTTTGACATAACTATCTAAATTCAGAGAACTGAACGATAATCAACTTACTGGGTCAATTCCACCAGAACTTGGAAGGCTAACAGGCTTGTTTGACTTGTAAGTACTTTTCATGCACCCTCTTTTTACTTGTCACGTGAACCAGTGTTTTCTTCTTTTCCAGAAAACTACATTGCATGAACATAGCTGATTCTACTTGTTTCACAGGAACCTTGCGAATAACCACCTTGAAGGACCAATTCCTGACAACCTAAGTTCATGTGTGAATCTCAATAGCTTGTAAGCTCAAATTATTTCTGAAAGTTTGCAGGTCATGTGCAATGTTGCAAGTATCTATATAACATGCTAATTTTATTTAACAGCAATGCTTATGGCAACAAGTTAAATGGGACCATTCCTAGGTCGTTGCGGAAACTTGAAAGCATGACCTATTTGTAAGTTCGAATAGATTTTGAGCCTCATGCTGTGCTAAATTGAGTTGAACGCATTTCCATTTTTTTGTACTGATATGCTCTTTTGCTCATATTGATTCGTATCTCGCATTCAACCTTTTCCTTTGTTTCTTTAGAAATCTGTCATCAAATTTAATAAGTGGCTCTATTCCTATTGAGCTATCAAGGATCAACAATTTGGACACGTTGTAAGCCTTCATCAGCTCACACGTATTAAGAGTATCCATTTCAAGCTAATGCTATATATAACATAGATACATGTACCAGGGACTTATCCTGTAACATGATGACTGGTCCAATTCCATCATCCATTGGCAGCCTAGAGCATCTATTGAGGCTGTAAGCTTTTTGGGCCTACGGTTTCTTGGTATTTTTCCTGCTTCATTTCCTGACATTGAACATGTTTCTCTAGTAACTTGAGCAAGAATGGTCTAGTTGGATTCATCCCTGCGGAGTTTGGTAATTTGAGGAGTGTCATGGAGATGCAAGTACTTGACCTTATTTATGTGAATCCTTTTATTGGCCTTGCATTATATTTTGAATGACTTGACTGTTGTTTCTAGAGATTTATCCTATAATCACCTTGGTGACCTGATTCCTCAAGAACTTGAAATGCTGCAAAACCTGATGTTGCTGTAAGTTGTATCCAAGTTTTTTAGTCTGTAAGTTTAGTTTCTCAAGTGCAGCTTTGTTCTGAATCATCATTTACTCTTGTAGAAAACTGGAAAATAACAATATAACTGGCGATGTCTCTTCTCTGTTGAACTGCTTCAGCCTCAATATCTTGTAATTTCATAACCTGAATATTGGAAGGATGCACAAAATTTTGTATTTTTCTAACATTGACCTTTTGCATCTTTCGACAGAAATGTGTCATACAATAATTTGGCTGGTGTTGTCCCTGCTGACAATAACTTCACACGGTTTTCTCCTGACAGGTATTGTGCTCCATGATTTCAATCACGACTATCTTTTTGCTTATACATGGAAATAGTAGTTTAGCGATCTTGTTATTTCTTCAGCTTTTTAGGTAATCCTGGACTCTGTGGATATTGGCTTGGTTCTTCGTGTCGTTCCCCTGGCCACCGAGAGAAACGTAAGAAGATTGTTGCATTCGTCAATTTATCTGACCTGAATTTTTTCAATACATTATAAACCAAGATCTTTTCTTCCTGGTTTTTCTATTCAGCGCCAATCTCAAAGACTGCCATAATTGGTGTTGCTGTGGGTGGACTTGTTATCCTCCTGATGATCTTAGTAGCTGTTTGCAGGCCACACCGTCCACCTGCTTTTAAAGATGTCACTGTAAGCAAGCCAGGTAATGCATTTACTAACTTTGGAATCTCCTCTTACAATAATATGGTTGTCCACCACCTTATTTAGTGTCTTATCTTGTAATGTTGATGTACTAATAATTTTTGTCAATAATAATATTGTCTGGATTCAACTCAGTAGTTTATTTTGTAAAAAGTTATAACTCGTCTCTAATAGTTGATGCTAGAACAACATTGATATCCTGTAATTGATATCCATTCTGTTTGCAGTGAGCAATGCTCCCCCCAAGCTGGTGATCCTTCATATGAACATGGCCCTTCATGTATACGATGATATAATGAGGATGACTGAGAACTTGAGTGAGAAATATATCATTGGATATGGGGCGTCAAGTACAGTTTATAAATGTGTTCTCAAGAATTGCAAACCAGTGGCAATAAAAAAGCTGTATGCCCACTACCCGCAGAGCCTTAAGGAATTTGAAACCGAGCTCGAGACTGTTGGTAGCATCAAGCATCGGAATCTAGTCAGCCTTCAAGGGTACTCATTATCACCTGTTGGGAACCTCCTCTTTTATGATTATATGGAAAGTGGCAGCTTATGGGATGTTTTACATGGTAAGTCCAGGTCCCAAACCCATTCAAACATTTTTTTGTGGTCACGGAATCATGAGAACAGTTTATAAAGCGACCAGGAACTAGCACCACTATGCTGCTTTTCATTTCAGTAGTCTTTCAATAGTCTTTATTAGTTTCATCTCAATAGCCTTTGTTTGTTTACCTGTCACACAACATCAGTTGGGCTCTCAAGACAGTTCATGTTTTGATGAAGGCTTGCTTATTTAATGGTCATGGATATTTGGCTGCAATTACTATACCATTTCATAATGTAAACCTATTTTCTTTCAGAAGGTTCATCCAAGAAGAAAAAACTTGACTGGGAGACTCGCCTACGGATTGCTCTTGGTGCAGCTCAAGGCCTTGCTTACCTTCACCATGACTGCAGTCCACGAATAATTCACCGGGATGTAAAATCAAAGAATATACTCCTTGACAAAGATTATGAGGCCCATCTTACAGACTTTGGCATTGCTAAGAGCTTATGTGTCTCAAAAACTCACACGTCAACCTATGTCATGGGCACTATTGGCTACATTGATCCTGAGTACGCTCGCACTTCCCGTCTCAACGAAAAGTCTGATGTCTACAGCTATGGCATTGTTCTGCTGGAGCTGCTGACTGGCAAGAAGCCAGTGGACAACGAGTGCAATCTCCATCACTTGGTAACTATTCTTCAGTTTCCTGCATTTGTTCAATTAGAAGTCAGCTTTCCTTAATCTTATATCGCTTTGGATTCCAATAGTGCCCAATAATTGCTGAACAATGACCATTAGGCTTGTGTTCCTACGAGGGGACCAGCGACACGAAACCTAGCATGTGAGTAGAGCTATCTGCACTGTAGACCAGCTGTGGACTGATGAGCTGATCCATTGGATTTGGTGACTGAAAGCTCCATTATAAGTAGCTGTATGTCTGTCCCCTAAAGCCTACCGTTGGTGTCCCCCTGTCATAAATAATGTAGATGGAAAGCAAAAAATGAACTAACAAGATGTCAGTGGTTTATCATGTGCCCTATAGCTTTCCATGCGCAACAGTTTAAGTGACCTCAGATTCAAACAGGTGGAACATGACTCAAAATTGACAGTAGGTATGCGCAACAGTGTGATAAATTATGAGTCAGTTTGTAGTTCCAGAATTGATTCATTTATAAAATCATAACATGCGCTGGTGGCGCTGCTTGTTTGGAAGAAACGTTTTCCATATATTGTTGAAACACAGGAAAAAAAGACTTTAGTACTGATCAGCAGATACCGAGTCAAGCTCTGATGAGGTTATCAATGTATCCTCCAATTGCAGATCCTATCGAAGACGGCAAGCAATGAAGTCATGGATACCGTGGACCCTGACATCGGGGACACTTGCAAGGACCTCGCCGAGGTGAAGAAGCTGTTCCAGCTCGCGCTCCTTTGCACCAAGCGGCAACCCTCGGACCGACCGACCATGCACGAGGTGGTGCGCGTCCTGGACTGCCTGGCGAACCCTGATCTGCCGCCAAAGCCGTCCGCGCATCAGCTGGGCCAGCTGCCGCAGCCGTCTCTGCGGGGCACCGGCGCTCTCTCCTGCGCCAACTCGTCCAGCACCTCAGACGCCGAGCTGTTCCTCAAGTTCGGCGAGGCCATCTCGCAGAACATGGAGTAGGGAAGAGAGGTCTGGGAGTTAGGCGTGTGGAGAGGATGCAGGTAGTAGTGGGAGTTGTTGACTGACATTTTGTGGGATGCAGGAGGAGATTAACATGGGACAGTAGGGTGTTGTTAACTGTAAAAAGTTATGTGCCTCTAGAGCAGCAGAGCTTCTTCCTCCTCTTTTTCCTCCCCATTTTCCTTTGGTGGTATAACTTATTATTAGGAGGCCTACCCCAACCTGTTTGGGACTTAAAAGGCTTTGTTGTTGTCGTCGTCGTCGTCTAACTTATTAGGAGGCTGTATTGGTCATCTCTCGCGGTTCTCTGCTTGATGATCTTTTGTGTGACTTTTGCCGTGTTGGAATCATGGAAGGTACTTTCATGATCTGCATATAGCCACTAGCTCCTGTTTTTTACGGACCTCTGTAACCGGTGAAATTCCCCTTTTTTTCCTGGGATCATATATTGGCGAGCGAACAGCAGAGCAGCCACAGGATTCTCTGGGATCTTTTCCTCCGAGCCGTACGCCAGCCGGCTGCCGCTGCCATTCCGTGGCGTGGCCCCGGGCACCTGGAGAGCGGCATGTGCTCGTGTTGTGCGGATGTCGCCGCGCCCATGGACAGCATCGGGCCGTAGCGTGTCAGGGAGGCGTCGTAAATGATGCGAGGTGAGGTTGCAGCGCAGGATGCTTTGCTGGGGCCGAGCGTGGTGGTTACTGGTTGATGCGTGGGCCAAGGACGACGAGGAGGATGGGGCGGTGCAGTGCAGCGGCAGCGGTAGCGCAACGCGATCCTCGTGAACCCGAGGACGGACGGGATGAGGAGGAGCTCGCCCGGCCGTGGCTCTGGCCTCTGGGGATTCTTCTCAGGCAGCCGTGGTACTGTGGTAGGACAGGCTGGGAGATGGTAGCGCACAGGAAACCGTCGGCAGTGCCAAGATCATGTCACTCCGCAGCCTGTTAGGCTGGTGCTGATACGATCGTGGATTATTATTGCTGGCTGGTTTAGTGTGAGAGAAAAATACTATTCTGGCTGGAAATTTACGATCGTTTACGACCAAGCGAACAAGCTGCTGGTTGCTGCCGAGACCAGAGCTGAGCTGGGGTTCCTCCTATGCTTCGGCTGACCGAGCCGAAGCAGTGTCTGTGTCTCACCACGCCCAACGAATGAGTCGTCTTCCTCCACCGTTGTCAATGGGCTGGCCCCGTCTTTCATGCCGCCGGCGTTGACGACCGGATACTTCCACCATGACAGACGCTACCTTGTGATACCATCGACCACCCCTTTTGTGGGTGGTGTCATCTCTATCCGTTCGGCCGTCCCTAATAATCGCTCAAGGGCTCTGGCTACCACGCCTCTAGTCCACTAGACCACCGCTACTGCTCTCGATCTCCACCAGTTCCCCGCGACCCCACCCTTCTTCCTCTTTCTCAATCATCACATCAATGAAAAACGTTTACATGGGCCAAGGGGGTGTTTGATCCGGCTACTAAAATTTAGAAGGTGTGTCGAGAGGATGTTGCATGGGGTGTTCGAATACTAATAAAAAACAAATTACATAATTTGTCAGTACTCCACGAGACGAATTTTTAAGCCTAATTAATCTGTCATTAGCATATATTTATTGTAGCAAAACATTGTCAAATCACGGACTAATTAGGTTTAAAATATTTATCTAGTAAATTAGTCGCAAACTATGCAATTAGTTTCGTAATTAGTCTATATTTAATACTCCATATATGTGTTCAAACATTGAGACAGCGACTAAAATTTAAGAGGGGCAACCAAACACCCCCTAAATTATGCTTGTGCACACCCTTCACCAATGCAGCCTGGGTGCTTTTTTGCGGAAACCGTCGGTGGCGACCGGTCGGCCTGCCGACCACCTGATCCCGGCCACGCGCGATTTTGGCCCATGCGCGATTTCAGCAGGATTATTCGTTCAGCGCGCGGCCTACGGCCCACTCGCCAGCGCATTCGTTCAGCGCGCGGTCACCGTACGAACGACGATGAGCGCATTCCTACAGCGCATTCGTTTCCCACGTCGTACGCGTTCCAGGTTGGTGAGTTTTCTTTTTTGTTTTCGTATTTCTTTTCTGTGATGTTTTATTCTTATTTTTATTTTACCTTTTTTATCTTTTTATTTTAATATAATTCATTATTTTCTATATCTTTTGCTGCTGTTAGTTCCGTGATGTAGTTCTGCGGCTTTTTAATTCTTTGATTTGATTTTTTTCATTTATTTTTTCATTTATTTATTTATGTTTTCTTTCCTTGCTTCTATTTTTTTCTTTTCTTGTCTTTTATTTTTTCTTATATTTTTTTATCATTTATATCTTTCTGTTATTTCATTTTCATATAATTAATTATTTTGTTTACTTCATTTTTTCGTCTTCTTATTTTTTTTATTTTTCTTTATTTTCTTCTATTTATTTTTTCTTTCACATTTCTTTTTTTTTGGTGAATTCTCTTATTTTTATTTTGTTTTATTTTTTCTCCTTTAATTTTACTATAATTATTTCTTATTTATTTTTAATTTTTATTTAAATTTCATGATGTTCACGTAGATTATATGCGATGATTCGTGATATATTTTTTGTATACTCACACTATGTATAAGAGATGTTTCAGTGTGTATTATGGGATGCTCACATAGTTCCACAATCTTTTGATTATATTTAACTTATTCATTTGTCCTCTTCTTTATTTAATCTAATTAACTATTTTAAGTATGCTATTTCTTTTCATTTTCATGTTTTTTATTTCTTATATTTGTTATTATATATTTGATGTTCATGTAGTCTACATGTTATGTTCTATGGTGTACTACATGATGTTCACATAGTATAAATATGATGTTCACTTTATTTTTCTCTTTTTAGTAGATTTTTAATTATTTTCTCCTATGTTTTGTTTAATCTTTTATTAACTAATTCTCTTCTTAGTAATTTACTTATATATATATTTTATAGCATTTTTTATTCTTTTTTATTTCACTTTTCTCTTCTTCTTTATTTTACTCTAAATAATTATTATGATTATTCATTCTCTAATTTTTTTATTTTCTATTTTCCATTATATACATGTGATGTTCATGTAAGATATGCAGATGTTCTTTGTTCTAGATGTTTCTTGTAATGTTCGTAGAATATACATACGATGTTCATGTTATATACATGTGATGATCTATGATGTATTTTTATAATGTTTGTTTAGTATAAATTAGATGTTCCACGATTATCTTTTTGAGTATTCATGTAGTCCTTGCAAGATGTTCTATGTTCTAGACCTAGCCTCGAGCCCTGTCTGGCGTCCTGCGTCCAAAATAATTTCTGAGCCTATGGTATGTTCAGCGTAAACCATGCGCCTTGTTGCGCCGATATTAACACTTTATCCAAACGGATCGAAAATGAGCTTTCACTTGATCCACATCACCTAGGAGCATTGTTCGCCTAAACGACCGTTTAGCCCGTTTACACACCGTTTAAATGCTATACGGTGATACACCGTTTCAGTTTAATCGGTTGTTTTGACCGTTTCAACGGTCGCTTTGCCTGTTTAAACACCCGTTTTGTCCGAATAATGGGCTAAACGGCATGTGGCCGAC
Source organism: Miscanthus floridulus (assembly GCF_019320115.1). Taxonomy (NCBI): domain Eukaryota; kingdom Viridiplantae; phylum Streptophyta; class Magnoliopsida; order Poales; family Poaceae; genus Miscanthus; species Miscanthus floridulus. Next base: position 33,995,434 of record NC_089597.1, read on the forward strand.
TGTTTACCGCTTAGCGTTTAGGATAGCACTGCCTAGGAGTTTCGATTGGGTGTGCTCAAAAATGATTTTCGAGCCTATTGCACGTTCGGCGTAAATCGTACATCTACCTTGTGTCGTGATTAACACTGTCTCTAAATGGACCGAAACAAGCTTCCACTTGACCCACTTCACGTAGGAGTATCATCTGGTGCGTCCAAAATGATTTCTGAGTCTATGGTACGTTTGGCGCAAACCGTGCACATATCTTGCGTCGAGATTAACACTACTCCAAATAGGCCGAAACAAGTTTCCACTGACATACGTCACCTAGGAGTTCCATCTCGTGGGCCCAAAATGATTTCCAAACCTATTGCACGTTCGACGCAACCTATGCACCTATCTTGCGTCAAGATTAACGCTGTCTCCCAATAGACCGAAATGAACTTTCACTTTACCCACGTCACGTAAAAGTACAATCGGATACGTTCAAAATGATTTCTGAACCTATAGTATGTTCAACGTAAACCATGCACCTTCTTATACTAATATTAACATTTTCTCCGAACGGACCGAAAACGAGCTTTTACTTCACCCACGTCGTCGAGAAGTTCGATCGGGTGCGTAAAACGACATGATAGACCTAGCCCCGAGCCCCGTCCGGCGTCCACCTCTCTCCATCTATTGCGGCGCCGAGGTCCACGTTCCCGACCTGGCGACCTCGTAGGGTTGGCGCAGCCACCGTCGCCGGCTCTCCAAGGAGCGGAGACCGGAGGAGGAGCAGCCACCGTCGCCAGCTTGCCGCTTGCTGGGGGCGCTGGACAAGGCACTCGACAAGGATCTTCTTGGTGCGTTCTTGCTTGCTGCCCTCCCTCTCTCGCTCGCTCCTTATCTGCTATATCAAAATTTGGTTTGCTCGTTTAGTTGTCCCATGAATCGCTGCATCAGGATGGCTTATTTTCTCCAATTAGATCTTGAATCTTCTCTGGCCAAGTATGTGCTTGGTTTGATTCAGATGTCTGCACTCAACTGCAACTTGTTACCTGGATTACTCATGTGTCTTTGTGTTCAGGTCATAAAGCTCACTGAATTTGGTGTTCAAGGAGCAGAATCAAACAACTTTGATGTGACTGGTGTATCCTGAACCCTGGTGCAGTAAGTCTCATTAACCTTGCGTGTTTCTCAAAGCTTTCTTTCCATCCATTCTCATTATCTTCTCCTTTTTCTTCCCCCAGATTGAAGCTGCGTAGGGTACGGATCTGCAGTTTTTCCCCCTTCAATGCTAGCAAAAAGAGAGAAAAATCTCATCTTTTGACTACTGGAGCTTGGGGAAACGAGTTTGCAGGTGGATGCTTCTTGAGGGACATACTAGTTTGATGCAAGGTCAGCTTCTTCTTATCTCCTCTATTAAATCATGTTACAATCATGTTTATTTGGATATATGTTCTTGAGAAAAAAAATCATGCAAGGACATTCCAATCTGAGAGTAGGGATTCATTTGGATATATGATTCTTGAGATTATTGATGCGGATCTAACTAGAACTCTGAGTTTAGTATGTATAGTATATGTCATCCATTCTTGACTATTCAACCATGTTAGTGTTTTTTCATGTCAAACACAGAAATATTCAATCATGTTCTGAAAATAATGCTGCAGAGATTAAACGCTCCCGAGAGCAGTGAGTCCGTTTTGTCGCAGGATTTTTTTTTCCTCGAGCAAGGCCTTATGCTAGTCGTGCCAACATAATTTAAGCTACAACTCCAAGCCATAGATAGACTTCAGCTGGCTGGGTTGCACTTCGTTGTTGAGGTACGTCCATCACCAATGCCACTACTTCTATTTTTTTCGCGAGCGGGTATATACTCGTATTTCAATAAGACGAAAGGAATTGTTTTACAACATCGACAAATTCCGGTTGTTCCATGCCCACTAGCAAGACGCTAGCGTGCATGACCAACCAAGATTGTGATCAGCTAGAACAAAAGCCTAGCAGCTACAACAAAAGCAAAGGACTATACGGCCGTGGATACAACAAGGCAAGAGCATTGGGACCGCTTAGCCTACTCGACGTCCGTCACTGGATCACGACGCTGACCTCTCCCCGGAAAGAGGAACTTCATGGCTTCCCGCCTTCCAGGGGGCAGCGACGTGACGAAAGTCTACTGAAACTCCTGAAAGGTCACCTCATCAGGCTTCGCCGTCTTGACCTCAAGCCCGAGCTTTTTCATGAGCACCTTTCTTGCCTGGGCGTCCAGCTTCGATGCTCTAAACTGGCTCTTAGCAGCTAAACGGGCGCTACGCTTGGGGACGAAATCGTCATCATCAGCAACCTTTGGGTCCTTGGTGATGCGCAGCCTAGGTGGTGACATAATAAGCGGCTGCTGAAGTGGTAGCTTGATGGCATCGATGAAACTCTACATATCGCTGAGGTTCGGGGAGGACACCGCGCCATTGTACGCAGAGGTGAAGGTGGCGGTGTGGGGGCTTCCTCTGCAGGAGCAGCAAGCACGACCACTACTTCTATCATTGTGTTTGCGGCTGATGATGACTGCAATGCTGATCGTAGCATTATTTCTGATCATAGCATTATTTATGTTAACGTCCACCGCATAAATTATTCTTTATTTGGGTTTTGCTGTTAATATCTGCTCATTTGTAGCTCACCATCTATAATATCTTTGCTCTATCCATTTGTTAACTGTATGACTGCATCCCAGAGTGTATACAGTACATGCAACACTAACAATATCTCATGTTCACAATTGACACGGATCCTGCATTTCCATATACATGCTGTGCTTGTGTTAAAAGTCATTTATTCTTGACTTGTGTTAAAATTCAGCTGTGCTCTATATATGTTCCTTTTTCTTTACCAATTAATTCAGTTTTAGTTTCAGTTTCCGCAGCATTAAACTTCTTGTCCATATTTACCTGCTTGTCTATGTATCTTTCAGTTTCAGTTTATGATATAAAACTTGGATCTGACTCACTGTTTCTCTGTTTCTTCAGGTGAAAAGATGACATCCAATGCATCAGAGGGGTCTGGAACTCATGAGATTATTGAAGAGGGTCATACATCTTTGATGCCACGTCGTACGCGGTCCAATGTTTGGGAGCACTTCGAGAAGATTTGGTTCATGTGGATGGTGAGCTGAAAGCTATTTGCAAGTACTGCCAACTAAAATTGGTTACCAAGTCTGGCGCTAGTAGTCTTAGAGGTCATGTCGCCAATGCTTGTCCAAGCAATTGACAGTGCTATCAGAAAGAGATTTCAAGCAAGCATGAGCAAGCAACCAGATAATACAAATTTTTGTCTTTGATGCATTGACAAAGATCAAGCAAGACTCCTCCCTTCCGGCCATGCGATACCCCGCGCGATAGAAAAAGAAACTGTCATTCCTGCGATCTCCGCCTGCTTTGAAGGAAACAAATATATCACCTGAGACCACATGCATGGAAGGAAACAATAATCATGCATGGAAGGAAACAATTGGCAAAGATCAAGCAAGACTCCTCCTCCCTTCCGGCCATGTGATACCCCACGTGATAGAAAAAGAAATTATCATCCCTGTTATACCCGTCTGTTTTGAAGGAAACAAATCGATCACCTGAGGCCACATGCATGGAAGAAAACAATAATCATGTATGAAAGAAAACAATTGGCAAAGATCAAGCAAGACGACTTAATGAGGTTGGCCCTTAATTTTAGTGTTTTCAGCATGCAGACCTAAAATTAAAAAGTGGCGGCTCCTTGAGAACATCAGTGGTGCCAAATAAAAAATGTGCAGGTTATACATGGTGAGACTGGTGAACCTTCTGTAATTTTCTAAACGAATATTCCCACCATTCGTATATAGGTCCATTCCCTGCGTTTCTTCGTGCTCCAATTAGCATATAATATGAAAGTATTGTTGTGTTTATCATGACTTTCAGTTGACTACTCCCATTAACATATATTTTCTCTGCCCTAAAATATAAGTCGTTATGGGATGTGTGCAGGTCAAACCTTCTCAACTTTGACTAGGTTTGTAAAAAATACGTGCAATATTTATATCTCCAAATAAGTTTATTATGAAAATATATTCAATGGTCTATGTAATGATACTAATTATGTATTATAATATTAATATTCTTTTATATATAATTGGTCGAAGTTAAAAAAAAGTTGACTTATCGGGAAGCGAGAATGAATTCTATTTTGGGACAGAGGGAGTATATGAAAGCAGTGTTGAAAATATTTTAACAATTAATTTTGTCTCTGTCTGATTGGTAAGCTTAGACATTATAATGGCATAAAAAATTTCGACTCTCATGGACATCCTCATGGATCAGTGCAAAGCATCCTAATCCTACGGCATACACAAATGACAACCTTAAAGTTATGATATTTTCAAAGGATAGACAATAAAGACCGACGTTCTAGCATTAGAGTATATACGTGCAGACACATAGGCATAGTGGTGTAAGTGAGCAACCAGCAGGAGTCGAGAGTTAGGGGGTGTTTGGATCCCAGGACTAAACTTTAGTCCCTGTCACGTTGAATTTTTAGATATCAATTAGGAGGACTAAATATGAGCTAATTATAAAACTAATTACATAAGTTGTGGCTAATTCGCTTGCTAGCGTCGTGTACAGGATGGTATGGAGATGTGGTGGAACTTATTCGTGGATTTATTGGCGCACGAAATAAATGGATATCAGAAATCTCTTTCAGCCGGTATAAAAATGATCTTAGTCGTATCACGAAAAGATCTACACAGTAGAGTTTGTGAGCCAGCAACGCCATGCTCTCTGTGACTGTAAATTTCACGAACTTAGCGTTTTGGATTAAATGTCACTTTAACGTCGGTCATATACTTTTACAGTATTGTTATCTTATCGTGCGATCCGTGTGTTTTTAGTACAAAAGTTTAGCTGTCTCGTAGCAACGCACGGGCACGAACCTATTTACATATATACTCGAACCTGTGTGGATTATATGGAGATGTTGTGAAACTTATTCATAGATTTATTGGCGCACGAAAAAAATGGATATCATAGAATTCTTTCTGCCGATATAAAATATTATCTTAGCCGTATCACAAAAAGTCTATACAGTAGAATTTGTGAGCCTGCGACGTCGCGCTCTCCGTGACTGTGTTAAGTTCACGAACTTTGCTTTTTGAATTAAATGTCACTTTGATGTCGGTATTTAATTTAACAATATTGTTATCATATCGTGCGATCCGTGTATTTTTAGTACAAAAGATTTAGTTGTCCCGTAGCAACACACAGATACGCTACCTAGTCTATTGTAAAGCTATGATCAAGCATATCATTCATGCTGAGGTCCCATTTGCTGCTAGCTGTGCAGATTATCTTGTAACGAAGAAGCTGCTAGCTGTGTAGATTATCTTGTAACGAAGTTGCAGATTATCTATGTTGTTCCCAGGAGTACGTGATGTTTTAAACTTTTTTATTTTTACTAGATTATCTATTTTCCATATAAAGAGCTATTCTATATGTTCCTTCTTTTATTTTCCATACAGAGCAGTAAACCCACGGGTCCCACATCTGGTTTGGTTGGCTAGGAGGAACGGCTGGAGGACTGGTAGGTTGGCAAATGCATTTTAGGCCCAGTTTAGATGCAAAATTTTTTGCAAAATGAATACTGTAGCATTTTCGTTGTTATTTGACAATTAGTGTCAATCATAGTCTAATTAGGCTTAAAAGATTCGTCTCGTGGATTTTGTCTAAACTGTGTAATTAGTTTTATTTTTTATTTATATTTAATGCTTCATACATGCATCCAAAAGATTCGATGTGACGGGGAATCTTGAAAAATTTGGTAAAATGAAGTGGAACTAAACAGGGCCTTAATGGGCTCAACCCACGGGTCCCACATCTGGTTTGGTTGGCTAGGGAGCGACGGAAGTCATGGTGCAACCTGGTGGTCAAGGAGCCCGACCCCCGCGTGTCTCTCTGAGGCGACTCGGGGGACCAACCCCCGCCGCCGCCTAGGGCCCTCCGGTGCCGCCCCTCCAGCCGCCGTCGCCGCTCTCTCCGGCGTGCTCCTGGGCGACGGATCTGGCTCTGTGGCAGCCGAATCTGGCGGCCGCGTCCCAGGCGCGCTCGGCCGGCGGCCTGCCCGCGCCCCCTGGATCCGCGCCTACGGGGCGGCGGCTGGCCTACGGTGCCCGGGCCCGGCTGGATCCGAGCGGCGTTGTTCGCGGGGACCGGTTGGGCCGCGCCCACGGCGGCCAGCGGGCTGCGGGGGCCGGAGGGCCCGTGCCTTCAGCGGCTTGCGGCCGGCGGGGACCGGCTGGCTCCTGCTGACGGTGGCCGGCAGCCAGACCTCGTCTCCCCGTTGCGGTGCTCCCACCCAGTGGAACACCTACTCGGGCGTCTGCTCGGCTTCGCCGCCCCCCTCGGTCAGATGTAGTGGTGATGCTCTATTGTGCCGATGCCTCTTCATCTCGTGCGTGTGCAGGGCCCTTGGCGTGCGCGGTTTGGTCGCGGGCATGCCGGCGGTGGGGTTGCGTGACCTTGGTGTCCCTGCGTCGATCCGACGTCCTCACGTCCGGATCTGGTGGAACCGTGGCTGCCCTCTCCTTTTCGGGGCACAGATGGTGTCCTGGCAGCAGTTCCTTCTACACGTGCGTGCGCGGAGCATGCAGTTTGGCCGCGGGCAAGCCGGCGGTGGGGCTACGTGTCCGTGAGCACCCTCCCCCTGTGCCTCTCGTCGGGGAGGGCAGAGCGCCGTCTCGGCAGTATGACGGTGTCGTCCTGCACTCCTGCCTCTGCCTGCAGCGGTGGCGGCGTTGGGGTGTCAGCCATGGAGTCCGGATAAGGGAACAATGTCATTTGTTGCCTCGAATGTGACAGCTCTTGCGAAGGTTCTGGACGAAACCTCAGCCCAGCCCTAGGCTGGGCCACCGACGAGGGATGCCATCGGGCGGAGCTTCCTTCTTGAAGGCGTCGCTGAAGAACCTCCTATAGACTCGGGGCCTTCTTGGGGTTCTCCTCGGCACAACGCTCAGGCGAAAGCCTTGCTAAGCTCTTGCTTGGCTAACGATGATTACGCTCTTGCGTCGTTCACCTCCCTGGAGGCATCGTCGACTGTTTCGTGCCTTGGTGTTCTAGTTTTTCCTCTCTTAGTGTGTTGTGGTTGTGCCACTGTTCGCCCTTATGTCGGGGCATTTGTCTGTTGTTGTTTTTCTTATTAGTAGATACGCCACGAACTCGCTCTTGTGCAGGGGCTATTGTATGGTTTTAGTCTGGTTTTTCAAATTTAACCGGACAATAGGGTTTTGTCTTTCCTAAAAACGAGGCTGTTGATGATAATTAATACTATTCAGGTGGGATGCTCTTCCCCGGTGACAGTTAAAAAAATTGGTGCAACCTGGTTTGGCTTCTGCAAACGAACGAGCGAACTGTGGTGGGTTAATTAAACAACACATGCACGTCCTGGATTGGTGTGGGTTCGGTGCGGATCCTGGCCCATTGTCAGGTTTACATGACACATGCGAAAATAACAAAACAACGGATTCGTCTTTATCTACGTTGTTTAAAAAAAGTGTGCATCTGTCTACATACAATTATTTTAACTCTATGCATGAAATAAAGTCTGCATCAAATATAATATTACTACGAAGGAATACAGGTGCGGTTTGGTTCCCTAGTTTTATTACACTAGCTAAGAGACCTTTTACACTCCTTTGGGAAAATATGATACCCTAAAAACTTACAGATGAAGTGCTACGACGATGTATCCGTGTGCTTGCAGAAACACCAATAGAAGCATCAACAATCCAACCATACCACCATAGCCTAGGGTTGTACAACTAAACAAGCAATGCAACTATATCTAGCTGGAAAGGATGGAAGAGGGGAAGGAGGATTACCTCGGGCGCGCGCCAACAAGGCAGATCCGGCCTCCTAGGCTACGATTTAGGAGGTAGGGTTCACGGGGTGGACGCAACAGAGAGAGAAGAGAGGGTGCGGCGCGGGAGAGAATGGAGGAGGGAGGAAGAAGGGGGCCGCGGCGCGACCTTATGTGGCCAGACCTCGGCGTCAAGTCAGGCCACACCGAGGTCTGTGGCTCGACGTTAACTGAGCCCACACTGAGATATGCGGGGCCCGTGGCCTCTGTGGCAGATGCGACCAAAGTCGTCGCTGACGTGGCAAGACCTTGGCGTTGTTTGACACCGTGCCGAGCGCCTGACCTCGGCGTCGTACCCTTATGCGCCGAGATGGTGGTCGGTTTTCAGAAAATGTTTTGCCAGGGGGCTATTTATAAAAAAATGTTTTTAAAAAGGACCAAAATGCAAAAAATTCACTAAACTATTCGGGTTTCTGATTTTTCGATCTAAGCTGAGGTATATCTATCGAACTGAAAGATTTGAAACCAACAACAAATAAAACCTCCTTTCAAAAAAACAACAAATAAAACTGAATGATTTCCCACGCCCGCCGGCGTGGTTATGATATGATATCCGGCATCCGCAACGTATATAACGTAATGCAGAAAAAATAAAACCTAATGATTTGCCAGCTATCCGATCCCAACTAGGGCTAGTACATCTCTGTAGGCTATAAATAAGAGCCACGTAACCGGTTGATAGCACACAACCAAACCTCTCTTTCTCCCATCTTCTTTTTCTATTCTATCTTCCACATGGCTCGCCACCGAGCCATGGCAACAAAGAAGCTCTTTGTCGCCGCTGCATGCTTCGTTCTCCTCTTTCTCAACTGTATTTCGTCCATGCTAGAAGATTTATTTTGGAGAGTCCATCAGTTGAGTTTTCGGCCAACTCAAAGTTTGTACAGATCTAGTCTAGTCCACAGACTTGGGTAGGCCCACAACGCAACATCATTATTCAGCATCGATTAAGCATGGCGGGCCAAACGGTTTGGGTTTCTGATTTTTTGATCCAAGATCCAACTAAGATTCGAAAGCAACAATAAATAAAACCGTGCTAGACTACAAGTTATAATAACTAAGAGATCATTCGTAACTAACTACTCCTGCCGCCGCGCGGTTACGATATGTAGTCCCACTCCTCAATTTTCTAGGACCTAGAGCGACACTCTGAAATCGAGACCCTTATTATAACATATCACTAATACTCATATTTATATAGCATAATGTTACCAATAAATACATGAATTATATACAAAAATATTTTTTTATAAACTAATTTATTATACATATTAGATTAAATAAAGTTGCTCCTCAATGCATATAGTTGTCAACCATTTAACTTCTCTTGAGACAAATTTCTTGATTACATGAGGAATTGAACAATTATTATCTAAAACCAACATAGTATTTGTTGGAAACTTGCGCTCCGAACATGTCAAGGGGTAGAGAGAGGAGAGTTGTGATTAGGATTTGCAAATGAGTGAGAGGGGAGAGTTCCTTACCCTCATGCTCTTCGCATTATATATAAGCAATGACATTTTACAATCGCCCCCTTGGTGGGGATGGAATTCATAAGACACTACATCAACCCCTATTAGGCCTCTTAAGAGGGAGTTGGCCCATATGAATATGGGCTCCCCCAACAGTAGCCCTTAGCTACTAGGTTATGGCCGGTACTACATGACCTAGTGCTCATACAAGAAGAGGCATTATAACTCAAACCTTGGTTGCAAGGATCGCCCTTCGCAACTTGCATGTGCGTAGCACTAAAAACTCCATCCCAAAAACCCTGTGGGAAAAAGGGCATAGAGAAAAGAGCACATGCACAACTCTAACCTATACATGTTCCAATCCCTGAGGCTTTGATTCTAGCTCCAAGCGACTTAATCTTTCAGACATCTTCATCTTTGGGCTTTGGATTCTTCTTCTGCGTTTATAACATGGTTCATCGGCTTCGCTTAGCGTTGTGTAGGTCTTCATCTCTAGGACCTGCTTGATGCGTGGGCCTTCGTTTCTGAGGCCTTCACCTTCCTTCTTTCATACCTAATTTCCCACATAGTTACCAACACCCGAATAAGATCGGCATGGGACATTATCTCAAACAGGTTTGCCAACCAACCTCTTGAGTTCTCCTCCTACATCTCGCTAAGGTGTTCGATGATTCCCTCGCTCTCCAACGCCCAAATGCATGTTTCCAAGAATCAGGGGTTCCACAGAAAGCACATTGGCCATGATCAGCCATATTTATGCGGTGAAGAACATCTGTCGATGGCAATGAGTTGCGAGCCACCAAATAAAAATTCATACATTTGAAGGCACCATGACCTACCACAAGGACGACCACTCCTTCTCTTCCTCTCTCCTATTAGACCTTGCTTCATTCTCTGACAAAGCACGCTGCATAATAAGCATTCTATGCGGATCTCACTGTGAAAACTCCCGTCTTGTCATGATGCCAAGCCTAGAAATCCGGTTGGCGCCGATGACACAGAGGGTTATTGTAACACCCCGGTGTTATGCCAGCATTTAGACACTGCAATCATACATATCATGCATCATCAAGCATCCAAATTATACATGCCTAATCATGTAAATAACAACTGAAACACTGCTTCGAAACATATGAAACATGTTGTGAAACCTAAATGTTGCATACATTTGTTAGAGTTGTTTTGCCCTGATTTTGTTTGCTAGGCTAGTAAAACATGTTTGGCTACTATTGTAAATCATCTAGGATTATTTAGTTCAATTTTTGGAGCAAGGTTTGTATTCAAATTAATTCAAAATTTTGCTTCAAAAATAATTCCCCAAAAATTAGGGTTTTGAGTTAAACATTGACTTTGATTTTATAATTCAAAATCTAGATAGAATTGGACTTTGGTCATAAAAGCAAAGTTGTAGAGAATTAAATTCTAATCAACTTTCATTTTTGGTACATTTTCAAAAGATGTCATTTTCTTGCTCAAAATGATATTTGAAAGCTGGCATTTAAAATTTTCTTGAAAATATAAATGGGAAAAAGGGCTTTTCTCATTCGCGGGCCGCCGCCTCGTTTCCGGCCCACGGCCGAAGCCGGCCTGGCCTGCAGCCGCGAGCCTCCCGCGAAGCGCGCGCGCTGCCCGCCCTAGCCCAGCCCAGCGCCCGCCTGGCCTGTCTCCGCGCTCGCCCGCCCGCCCGCTGACGCGCCGCGTCGCGTCCCGACCGCGACAGAGCTCGCCCACCGTGTGGCGGCCATGCGCGAGACACCGCGCTGTCACAGCCAGCCTGCGCCCGCGCCCACGGCCCGCCTACTTCTGCTGAAGCCGGTGCGCTCGCTTGCTCTCTCCTACGCTGCCTCTCCTCCGCAAGCGTCGAGCTCCCCCACTCCCCCCCCTCGCCGCGCCACCGCACCCGCCGGCCAAATTCACCGCGCCTCTCCACCTCGGCCAGCCATGCAATCGTCGCAGCAGTTTCGCCCTCGCTCTCCGGCAGTGGTGCTCGCGTGTGCCGCCGATCGAGCTCAGGTAGTGCTTTCTAGCCTCGCCACTGTCGGCCATGGCGCCGCCGTGTCCTCGACCGTCGTGGAAGTCGCCCTTCCTGCTCTTCCCACCCTGCCTAGCTACCTTCCTGCCTTCGCCAGCCTCTCGTGAACCGCAATGCTCCTCTAGCTTGCCCTGGCACGCCGGCAAATGGCAGCCGGCCTCGTTGGCCGAGCCGCGCCGCCGCGGCGTCACAGCGCCGGCGTGGCCTTCGCCTCGGCCGAGCCAGGCCGAGAGGCCATGGGCCGAACGCCCTGCCGAGCCGCCCCCCCTTCCCTTCGCTCGGCCGCGCAGGCCAAATGTGGCAGTGGGCGATTGATTCCCGCGGGCTGGCCCAGTAGCATAGGATGATTGTTTTCAATTTTTATTTGAAAATAGAAATGGTTTAGAAAATGTTGGGTACTCAAATTTGCTCCAAAACTGTTGAAATAAATTTTTCTAGGTTGCTTATCATCAGATCTACTTGGAAAAAATTATTGCATGTCATTTTTGAGATACTTTTCTGTAGAATTTTATTTAATCATGTATATTGCTGATAACTTGAAAAATATGTAGAAAAATCTATAGGCTTTCAGAAAAATATGATTCCAAGTTTGTTGATCTTCTTATGTAATGTATTTCCTAGGAAAAATATGTTTTTCATGCATGTGCTGTGGGAAAATTTTGAGGTGTAGTTCAAGTACCTTTAATGGCTGATTTTTGTTATTTTAGCTAGGGAGCAAACTTTGTATAAAACATGCATGTGATAATTTTTGTACAGTCATTGTATGCTATGAAGAACATAGGAAAAATACTAACTCTGTTGTTTGACACTTTTCACAGTACAAAGTATTTTTATGTTCATATTATGCCATAGCTGTTATATTTGTGTAGGCTAATCTACTCATTCAAATACCATGAAAATCTGATAGTAGACTACTTAGGGTAGTATTATGCTAGGGTAATTTTCTAAGATTTTCTAAGCAGAAAAATAGAGGTTGCTATTCAAACCTATTATTAATTAAGGTTTAATTAAGTGTTGCTTTTTGTGTGATTAAGAAATTAGTAAAGCTTTGGTGTGTTTGAAGCAATTAATAAGATGTGTTGATTTAGCATATTAGGAGTAGAAGAGAATGCAGTAGATGACATGTGCTTGTAGTATATGTTCTTGGATGATGTTGACTACCTTGCCTTCAAACATATCCATTGTATTCATCTCATTCGATGCACCGTTTGCATACGCGCTTACGCACATTGCATCATATAGGATCGCAAATCAAGAACCCAGTCGTCATACCCGAGGAGCCGAGGAGCAGCTCGAGGTGAAGCCGTAGGAAGTGCCCGAAGCCGACGAGGAGGACATTGAGGACACTTCCGGAGTGCCCCGATCACCGCCCGAGCTCCTTCGAGAGAGGCAATCCTTGGAGCATTTTCTCCCAGTTGCAATTATTAATTCAACGCTTTACTTTTAATTGATGCATTACGTTTAGGAGTTGCTTGCAACCGTTGCTGCATTATACCTTGTTTACCTTTGTTATACTATATCCTTGTTACCCTGGTATCCGCAGTCGAGTCAATGCTTAGCTGGCTTAGACCGGTAGAAGTCGATAGTGATTTTCTGTCACCTACGAGCTATAGGTGGTTACCTAGATCTGCTTGGATGACTATGAAGCCATGGTATACTAAGTGTTAAATGAAATTGAGACCGGACGGAGACTTGTAGAGTTTGGACTGTAGTGCTTTCATCTGTGTCGATTAAGGACAGACCGTTGTTGGGCCTCGAGTCATGTTGAACGCATGCCTTACATTTAGCTGGCCGGATATAAAGTACCTTCCGACCGCGAAGCTGGGAGATTATTCGGGCCGAGTAGATTGCCCGCAACGCACTGTGCCGGAGCAGGTGTGGTAGGACACGGGGGCGAGATGATAAGATCAAAGTGCAGTCGGTCGGCCCCCGGGTACATGTGGTTCTGGCAAACTCGAGACTCCTGGATAGTGACTCGGTGATCATATCTCACTTTAGGGTGGAGTGAGGTTGTGTAAGGAATAAATCACCAACTGGTTAGGAATCAATTCGAAATCCCATCGCTCTGGATAGTGAGCACTTGACTTGAGTTACTCATCGTAGTAAATGTTTATGGAACACTTGGACAGTTATAGTGAATATGACAGTGGATGGAAGTTTAATGATCATTGGTTATCATTATCTGCTTAATCACATGTTGCTCTAGTATAGGTGCAAATCTAGTCAACAGGTAATAACAATTAACTTGACAATAATGCTTAAAAAGGGTCTGTGAATGCTAAAATGCTTCTTTTTGCAAGAGTCAGCTACCCTACTATAAAGCCCTTCATAATCCTTGGTGTCACTTATTTTCGGTTATGTCGGGTAAGTCTAGCTGAGTACCTTCTCGTACTCAGGGTTTTATTCCACTTGTTGCATATGGGCAGATGTATTACGGCTACTGTATCAACTGCCTTTATCCTGCGATGGGTGATGCTTAGGACCATGGCATGGTCATTCCTTACGTCTCGTCTGATGCTTTTTGTGGAAGGATGATCATTCGCTGGCACTATATTTGAACTTCGCTTGAGTGTGTGTGGTTTGACAAATGACTTCCGCTACTTTATTCGAACTTGTTTGTAATAATATGTTGAAATCTGATGTATTGAGATTGAGAACTTTTATGTAATATGTGATGGTAACCGCTAAACTTATTACGATCTTGGCTGGAAGGAAAGTTGAGTTTGAAAATCCTTCGTGATTTCACGGACTACCGGGTATGGGTTATACGGGCTTAAGTTTG